>NC_056726.1:479725078-479727578 GCF_019279795.1 Protopterus annectens | reverse complement strand
CCTAAACTGTAGGCAGTAAAGCCAAAGGAGGTGGAGTTTCAATATACATTAAAGACATACACACCTCCAGGCTGGTCACGCAGTATGATGCACAGGAGACACTTCAGGTGCAGTTAACCATTGACAAGACGCCTATTCAAATCATTCTTAGCTACCGTTCCCAAAGTTTGACTCAAGATGCCCAATCCACCTATTTGGACCTGTTCGAATCTGTCAAGATTCAACCCTTTACCCTGATCCTGGGTGACTTTAACTTCCCAAACATAGACTGGAAGAACTACTCATGCCAGAACACAAATGTCCAGAGATTCCTTGATTTTGTCAATGCGAATGCCTTGGAACAGCTAGTTGATACCCGCACAAGGGGTGATAATGTCTTGGACGTGGTATTAACCAACATGAGTAACCACTGCAGCATCCCTATAGTATCATCCTCCCTGATAAGATCCAACCACAAAGCAGTCATTTTCAAAGTCACAATTTCCCCCAACCCACCTCTAGCTAGGATCAGACATAAAAACTTCTCCAAAGCTGATTAGAGCCTCCTGAGGGATGGTATAAACAGCTTCACAGCCCCCTCCCACTCTGTAGGAACAGGCACCAATATCCAAAACTATATCAAAGCACTAATACGAGCATTTATATAGATGCATGGAATCAGGAATACCCGAAAGGACTAAATCATTCTCTACAAGGAAGAGTAAACCTGTCTGGTGGACATCTGCAATAAATAAACTCTATAACAAAAGGAATAAATTGCTGGCCAAGACCAAGAAGGAGCAGGTGCCCAATTGGAATGTCTCCTTAGCCTGAACAAGCAAATAAGAGCACTAGTGAGGCACATGATCCCACACAGTTTGGCTTTGTCAAGGGGAGGTCATGTCTGCTAAATTTGGTTGACTTCTTTGAGAGTCACCAAAGCCATGGACAAGGGGAAGATGATGCACATCACCTATCTTGACCTGGCCAAAGCCTTTGACACTATTCCCCACTCGGGCATAATAGATAAACTCTCCCAACTAGGCATCGATCCATATGTTACCAGATGGGTAGCAAACTGGCTCACTGATAGAACCCACATAATCAAAATAAGGGAAGCCAACTCAAGCAGTAGACCATTAATAAGTGGTGTACCCCAGGGTTCTCTCTTGGGGCCTCTGTTATTTGGGATATACTTTTCTGAGGTGCAGGCCAAAACCAGTGGACTATGGCTGACCATGTTTGCAGATGACTGCACGCTGGGCACTGTCATCAATTCCCCCTAGTGATGCGGATATCCCCTAAGAGGATCTCACTCAGACAAATGACTGGTGCCAGAAACATGGCCTCAAGCTGAATGCCAAAAAATGCATCATCATCCCCTTTGGGGAGAGTGATGTCCCCACAAATTATCACATTAATAACAATGTCCTACGTACTCAATCAGTCATGAGGGATTTGGGCACCTAGGTTGATAGCAATCTGACTTTTGACCACCATGTTGCTTCCATTGTACGGAAAGCCTTCTACATGGCCCGCCTCATAAGTAAGGGTATCTCATCCAGGGACAAGGAGGTCATAACATCCCTGTATACTTCCCTTATAAGGCCCATTATTGAGTCCAATGCCCCTTTCAGCATGTACCTCACAAAGCACATGCAGCAGCTGGAGAGACCACAGAGGTTCATCACCAGGAGAATCCAGGTACTCAAACATCTACCATACACAGATAGGCCAAAGGCCCTATCCCTCTACTCTGTTTTATACAGACTCCTCAGAGGTGACCTCTGGCATACAAGGCGATCATGGACCCTACCTTGATGAGACTGCTGCAAATCCACAAGTCAAGCTCTACTCGAGTAACCCGCACATGTGGCCTCAACCTGGTCTGTGACATCAGCAAAACTTGTTGGCAGGACAGATTTGTGTCCCAGAGACTCCATCTATGGAATAAAGTCCCTCTCCACATCAAGCAGAGTACCCCTTTACCCCCTTTTAAGTGCAACCTGGATAACTTGAAAGGAAACAGAAAATATACCCCTGGGATTCCACCCACGTCCCTGCTGGACAGGGGCATCATGTGCTGATTTGTCTAAACATGGGATAAACTCTTGGCTATGCTTATAAGGGCCTCAGGGCTAATAGCCTAGTAACCTCCTATGAACCTATGATCCTATGATTTGGATTTCAGTATTGGATTAGGGAGAGAATATAATTTACTTTGTCCAAGAACAGAATGAGAATTTTAAACAGCTTAACATTTTTGGAAACTTATTTTCTTGACAATATCTTCAGATCCACTCTAAGATTAGATCACTTTATAGGACACTTTCTCCTTGCTCCCGAGGTGAGTGGACCATAAGAAATCTATTGCAGCTGAGAGAGGCTTTACTACAGAAGGATATTAAACTCTTCATTTTACATATGACTTTTAGTTAGGTGCCCGACTATATGAGGCAGATTTTAGGATGCATTGGAAAAACTGGATTTACAAGGATCTACAAGAGGATGAATGGTTACA
>NC_056726.1:479567578-479722578 GCF_019279795.1 Protopterus annectens | reverse complement strand
TACCCTACTCGGGCATCATAAATAAGCTCACCAGCTTAAATATCAACCCCTATGTCACAAGATGGGTTGCAAACTGGCTCAGGGATAGAACCCACATGGTCAGAATAGCAGGTGCCATGTCAGACTCTAAACCAGTTACAAGTGGCGTCCCACAAGGCTCAGTCCTGGGACCTCTCTTGTTCGGTATATATTTCTCCAAGGTACAGGCTAACACGGGTGGACTATGGCTGACCAAGTTCGCAGATGACTGCAAACTGGGTGCTGTAATCGACTCTCTGGCTGACACAAGCATCCTCCAAAAGGGTCTCACAGAGACAGATAACTGGTGCCAGAGCCATGGCCTAAAACTAAAGGCCAAAAAGTGCACAGTCATTCCTTTTGGGAAAACAAAGTGCCCACAAATTACCACATAGGTGGTAATCCATTAAGTACGGAAGAAGTAATTAGGGACTTGGGGACCCAAGTAGATAGCAATCTCTCCTTTGACAATCACGTTGCCAAAGTGGTTAGAAAGACCTTCTATATAGCCCACCTTATCACAAAAGGGTTCACATCGAGATCAAGAGAGGCAATTGTGCCCCTGTACTCATCACTTATCAGGCCCATAATTGAGTACAATTCCCAGTTTGGGATGTACCTTACCCGACACCTGCAGCAACTGGAAAGACCCCAAAAGTATCTCACCAAGAGGATCAAGGGGCTCAAACAGATGCCCTATGCAGTTCGGCTAAATAAACTCCAGCTCTACTCAGTTGTGTATCGCCTACTCAGAGGCGATCTGTGTCTGATGTATAAAGCCATGTCCAACCCAGAATTAATGGACATGCTTCACCTCAGGAAATCCAAATCCCTTAGAGCTACAAGCTCCAGGGACTTGAACCTCAGCGCAGAAATAAATAGGACATGCTTGAGGGACAGATTCATATCCCAGAGGATCCCCTCACTCTGGAACAAAATCCCAATCCATGTTAGGCAGAGCCCCTCACTGATCCTCTTCAAGAGAAATCTTGACGAGTGGATGGGAGATCGTAAGTTTACCCCTGGGATCTCTTCTGTGTCCCTGCTTGACAGAGGTACAGTAAACTAACCTTAAAAAGGCTACCTTCTGTGACCTACTATACAGAGGCACAGTCAACTAATCTAAAAGGGTGGTGGAAGCCAAACACACTCTGGCTAGGCTTATAAATGCCCTAGGGCAGATAGCCTAGTATCAACCTATGAACCTATGAACCTATATATTGTTCTCTATAATATTATTTCTTTTCCAGTTTTGTAGTTTTATGACTGCTTGTACCTTTACTATATTAAAAATGTCTTTATTTTTTCATGCTATGTTTTATGCTGTTGTCTCAGTTCTTTGAATAAGGTAGTTATCTGAAAAAAAATTGACAGACCAAAACTTTTCTTGCTTCTGACTCCAGTACTGTGTCACAGCTTATTTCAACAGTTTCCTCAATTTGCCACTGATTTCTGATATTCTTGGATCAAACTTTCAAAGATACTGTATCTTTTGAAGAGTTCTGATAAGTGCCAGTTTATCCCCTAGTGGAGGTATGTGTACTACAGCTCTGACTTATGTGTACTACGGTTACCTATTGTACTCTTGAAAGCTGACAATGTGGAATCCGACATTGTCGACACGAGAACAGCGAAAGTGCAGAACATTGAATGGGTAAATGGAAATCTCCGTAAGGGGTGATTTCTGTTTACTTCAATGAAGTGCGGTCTCGGAGTTGGTATATTTAAGTAGTGGGGGTTTGGGGGGGGGGTGCAGGGGGGCTTGTCCCCCTGCCTAAACTCTTTAGATTTTCTTTTTTTTGTTTTATTTATTTTTTTCTGAACATTTAAAATTGTAATGGTTCAATCATTAAAGGTCGACCTTTAGTGATTCGAACCATTAAACTTTCGATGTTCTAATATAGACCCGGTTACATATTAGAAACATGAAAAGGCTAAATGTCGAATGTATGTACATCGACACATAAAGATCGATGTACATACAGAGTGAAACACGTAAATGGCAAAATTCAAAACGCCAAATGTGTCTTTTAGCCAGCAGCATGATGGTGGGGATAAGGAAATATGTCCTTATCCCCACTGTAGTGCAGTCTCGGAGTTGGTATATTCAAGTAGGGAGGTGTGGGGGGGTGCAGAGGGGCTTTCCCCCCTGCAAAAGCATATTAAATTAATGTTTATTTTTTATTTTGCTTACCTGTTTGATGCGTTTTGATTACAAAACGCGTTCAGCATTTTGTTTTTCGCCATTTACATGTTTCGCTTTGTATGTACATCGACCTTTATGTGTCGATGTACATACATTTGGAATTTAGCCTTTTCAGGTTTCTAATATAGACCCTATAGACCTGTGTACTACAGTCTGACTTCAACATCTTTTTATTTCATGTCTTCTGATGTTCAAACCTAAACCTTGTATCTTAGTTATGGAACTCTAGTTTTGCACATATTTCTGTTGTTTTGTGGCTATATTGTTTGCCTAGTCAATAAATTAATAAATATATTCTTCTGCTCTTCTTTGGTTACACATCACACCATTACATTGCCAATAATTTTAGTGATACTTCTGAACCCTTCAATAACCTACATAACCACTTCTGAAAAACTTCAAGAGCTTTTGAAATTTAAAATGGAAGTTTGAGGAATCTGTATCTTCCTAAAAGTGTGTTAACTGTATAACTTTGAACTTTTATCATCAAATGTAATTTGCCAAAATCTATGATTAACATCCAGTAGTGAGAAAATACATGTGGCATAGTAGGTCATTTCTGTTGTACAGATGTATAAATCAGCCAGTGTTCCCTTTTAATAATTTTATTCAAATTATGAACAACTGAACAGAAAAGGACATTTCTGTCCCTTGTCTGAGGATTGAACCCAGGACCCTCACATTCTGTGCAGTTGTCACTATTACTGGACCAAAAAGAGCAGTTTTCCTTTCATTTAGAAAACTTTCATGTAGCTGATTTTTTAAACACACAAGCATCCAATGCAGTACAAACCATGAACCTGGTATTACAAACTCAGCAAGAAAGGAAAATGGTGACCTTTGTTTGGGGATTGAAATTGGGATCCTAGGTTCAATCCCCAAACAATGAGGTTTGTATTGTCAGGTTGAGGATAAAAAGGATGCTGTTATATTTTACTTTTGGTACAGCTCTGTCATATGAATATTGTAACTTAGCATACAATATAAAACTTGGACTGTGTTTCTTGACCTCAGCAGTTAGGACATCTTCAGAAATAACACTGCAGCAATATCCCACCCTGATATCAAGGATCCAGATCTTTGGAACTACACGTGTTATATCATGAGACTAGTATAATTCTGCTGTTCCCAAAAGCAGATCTGCCTTAACTTACTAATAGTTGTCCCAGTGTTATCCTTTTGTTCCCACTGGAATCCAGTCCCAAATGTTACTTGACCTAGACAGATGACCTAACACTGTTTTGGGACCAAAAGGACTTTTGTATCAATGAACTAAGTCTAGAAGAAAGAGGGACAGTATCATGCAGTGGTACCTTGTATGCGTCTGTGTAAGCCCTCCAACAGATCAAGCCAGTTATTTACTATGTAATACATTTGAGGCTTTAAAATGTCAGGTGCTGGACAAACGTTGGCTATCAAAAGTGAGATTGCATTAGTACTTTAGCTTCATATTCACAGATGATCAGCATTAAATGCCTATACTTCAGTGCTGGGGAAAAGTGATGCTTACTCATGCAGAGAGAAGGGGTTGTGAAGAAAAACAATCAGTGCAGACAAAGCAGTGTGAACAGGTGGAATAATTGCTATAACTATAAAAGAATGATATGGAGACCTAATAATAATACTGATGACCATTTTAGCCATAATTAGGCGCAACCAACAGTGTGTATTACTGGATAACTGCTCTTCTCTGGTAGCTGCTATATCAATGCCCCAGTCAACTATAATGTATCCTCCAATGGTCCTTGTTGTTATTTTATTGTATACATCAGCTGATATGCAGTCATTCAATAGTCTCCTTGGCAAACTCTGAATGCCACAGTGAGCTGTCAAATACTTCATTAAATTATCTGAGCTTCAGCTTCAGGTTCCTGGCAAAGGCTCTTGTCTCCCCCCTACTGCCTTTTTTAGGAAATGTCTTGAGTTCAAAACTACCAACATGAGAATCTCATCTAAATGCAATTTAAAGGTCATGCTGCTGCAGTCTAGGAGTCTCAACATGAAACTGCACTCATTGCAAGCATTCTTAACCCTGGAAGATGCTGACATTTGTGCAGTCAGAGAAACCTGGTACAAAGCTGCGGACAGCACCCTAGCCTTACCTGGTTGCTCATCCTATCATACATGCAGATCCCAAACTGTGGGTAGCAAAGGCAAAGGAGATGGAGTTTCAATATATAGTAAAGATATACACACCTCCAGACTGATCAAACAGTATGATGCACAGGAGATGCTCCAGGAGCAGTTAATAGTTGACAAGACCCCTATTCAAATCATAGTTAGCTACAGGCCCCCAGCATGACTCAGGACACACACTCCACCTATCTGGACCTCCTTGAATCTATTAAGATTCAACCCTATACCCTGATCCTGGGTGATTTTAACTTCCCAACCATTGATTGGAAGAACTACTTAAGCCAGAATATAAATGCTCAAAGAGTCCTTGACTTAGTCAATGCCAGTGCCTTGGACCAGCTGGTTTACACCCCGACAAGAGGTGACAACATCTTGGACTTGGTACGAACCAACATAGGAAACCACTGCAGTATCCCCGCAGTGTCATCATCCCTGGTAAGATCAGATCACAAAGTAGTCACCTTCGAAGTCACCATCTCCCCTGACCCCTCAGCTAGTGTTAAACAAAAAAACTTCTCCAAAGCTGATTACAACCTCCTGAGGGAAGTTTTAAACAGCTTCACAGCTCCCTTCCCAACAGTAGGAACTGGCACTAATGTCCAAACCTACAACAAAGTGGTGGACATTAGCTATAAATAAACTCTACAAAAAAAGGAAATAAATTGCTGTCCAGGACCAAGAAAGAACAGGTGCCAAATTGGAAGCAATCTCTCCTTGGCCTAAACAGGCAAATAAGAATATTAGTGAAGTCCTCCAAAGCTAACATCGAGTCCAAATTGGCCGCATCTCCTAAAGACAATCATAAGGCCTTCTTCACATATGTCTGCAGTCTAAGGGGAGACACCCACATATGCTCAGAACTGATGGTCAAGGACACCATGTACACAAATGCTGTGGATATAGCCAACCTACTGGCAGACAGGTGCAGTGGAAACTTTACCCCTTTGTCCCCCCAAACAGTAATTCAGGATACCCCCAGCATCTGCACCCCCACCCCCTATCTCTAGGGAACAAGTCATTACTGTCCTCTCAAAGGCTAAAAACACAGCTTCCATGGGGCCTGATAACATCCCAGGCTGCATCCTGCATCAACTCAGGCAGGAACTCACAGCACCATTAGGCAACCTATTCAACCTAAGCCTGAGTACCAGTTTCATCCCAGCTGAGTGGAAGATGGCTACCATCATCCCTCTGCACAAAGGTGGAGTGTCCACTGATCCAGGTAATTATAGACCCATCAGCCTAACTAGCCTAATTTGCAAGTCCATGGAATGCATTATCATGGACCATTTTAACAAGGACATTGGCAACCTCCAAACACTCGATCCCACACTTTTTGGTTTTGTCAAGAGGAGATCATGCCTGTTAAATTTTGTAGACTTCTTTGAGTTAGTCACCAAAGCCATGGACAAGGGGAAGATGGTGCACATCACCTACCTTGACTTGGCTAAGGCCTTTGACACTATTCCCCACTCATGCATAATAGACAAACTATCCCAGCTTGGCATAAATCCGTATGTAACCAGATGGGTAGCTAAATGACTCACAGATAGAACTCACTCAATCAAAATAGGGGAAGCTATCTCAAGTAGTAGACCCGTAATGAGCAGTGTACCCCAGGGTTCGGGCTTGGGGCCCCTGCTGTTTGGGATATACTTCTTTAAGGTGCAAGCCAAAACCAGAGGTCTATGGCTAACCAAGTCTGCAAATGACTGCAAGCTGGGCACTGTCATCAACTCCCCTAGTGATGTAGATATACTACAAGAGGGTCTCACTCAGACAAATGACTGGTGCCAGAAACATGGTCTCAAACTAAACACCAAAAAATGCATCATCATCCCCTTTGGGGAGAGTGACATCTCCACAAATTATCACACTAATAACAACGTCCTAAGCATGCAAGCAGTTGTGAGAGACCTGGGCACCAAAGGTGATAGAAATCTAACTTTGACCACCATGTTGCCTCCATTGTATGGACAGTTTTCTTCATAGCTCACCTCATTAGTAAGGGTATTTCTTCCAGGAACAAGGAAGTCATAACTTCCCTGTATTCCTTCCTTATCAAGCCCATGATTGAGTTTAACACTCCTTTCATCATGTACCTCGCAAAACACATGCAGCAGCTGGAGGGACCACAGAGGCTCCTGACCAGGAGAATCCAGGGCTTCAAAAATCTGCACTACATAGACAGGCTAGCTGTCCCTCTACTCCATGTCATACAGACTCCTCAGAGGTGATCTATTTTGGTATACAGAGCAACCTCTGATCCCACCTTGATGAAATTGCTGCATATCTGCAAGCCAAACTCGACTTGCATGACCTGCATGCAAAACCTCAACTGCGACATCAATTGTACTTGCTGGCGGGACAGATTTGTCTCCCAGAGACTCCCCCATCTGTGGAATTGACTCCCTCTCCATGTCAAGCAGAGTACTTTATTATCCCTCTTTAAGAGGAACATGGATGACTGGATGGGAAATAGAAAATACACCCCTGTGATTCCACCCATGTCCCTGCTGCACAGGGGCATTGGGTACTGACTTGTGGGAACATGGGCTAATTTCTTGGCTAGGGTTATAAGGGCCTCAAGGCCAGTAGCCTGGTAACTTGCTATGATCCTATGAATGAACACAAGTTCAATACCAGACAAATGCTCTTTTTTGTTGTATTAAGTAACTGTATGTGGTTATTAGAGAAAGTCTTTACCAGTCATCAGCTAATGCAAACTTAATCACCAGTTATTTCTGTCATCAGGTATAGACTGAACATACCTGAATATCTACTGTCAGACAAGCAGAATTATGCAACCTGCCATTACTGAGACACACGTTCATATACTTCCTGTTAATCAGACTTGTGCTGGTTGACTTTAATGTATTTCAGGGTACTTTTTGAATTCTAAGGACTTGAAATGAGATCCTCTGAATAGCAAGCTTGCATGTGCAGATGTGGGGACAACATGTATTATACACAATTGCAACAAATATCAGCTCAGACTGCACTGGAATAAGAAAGCATATTTTATTTATATAAATAAGTCAGCAATGAACAGTGATATATACTAATTCTTAGGTTGTGGTACCTTGGAGTTTCCCTTCTTCCCGGACTACAGTGGTTTCAGAGTTAGTGTATGTAAGTAACAGGGGTATGGGTACACAGCCTACTACATTGGAGATGCAGTGAGATGAAACCCCCCTGAAAATGTCAGGTTTTAACTTTTAATGTATTTTTTTATAACCGGAGTTTATTTTTCAGAGTTATGGAACTCACAAAGTACTGGATCTCTCATTTCAGATAGTGTCGTCTTTCATGCTTGTAAAATTGAAAGACAGTTTTTCAGATCTATAGACACTGGAACAATAGCAACCAAAAAAAAAAAAAAAATGACCCAAAATGAAATTACAAATTACTTTCATTTAGGGAGAGGTTTACCTACATAGTCCACATGGGAAACTGTGTCCTGTATCCCCCATATTAAAACAATATCCTTTAAGGACACACAGTCACTAATCAAGGCTTTTCTTTATGCTGCATCTTGCAACTGCAGCCAGTCAAAGGAGAAAGACATGACGATTTCCTAAAGGCCAGCACTGTATGTATACCTCTGTTCACCTGCATGGGCAGCTACTGATTAAGCATTCCTAATGCATCCTCTTTTGATCTCTTCTTGTATGCGACTGTCCTTCTTGTTTTTCTTCTTTTTCATCCTCTCCTCCTGCCCTATCTGGTTTTAGTGCGTATTCCTTCCATTCTCCACGGGACTGAAAGCTCTCTTACAGCCACATCTCATTTCCTTTCTTTTGACCCGTTTTTTTCTTTTATATAATCTTCTGCTCCATTCTTGAATGTGTGATATGGTGTATTGCTGTTGGTGAAGACAGATTATACAATGACCCCAATTAATATTCCAAAACGTGCACACTGATTGGCCAGCATTCCTGTTGTAAATCCCACAATATACCAAAGGAAAAAGGTCCGGTTGCCCGGACTTTTATCCGTTGGTATAAAGTACTCAAAACATTTTCTTATTAACAAATAAAGAAAAAAAAAAGAAAAAAACAGAGCAATGACTTTCTTTTCTCCGTTGCTTCCATTTCAAAGCATTGATGTACTGGGTATGTTCATAGGTTCATAGGTTCATACTAGGCTATCTGCCCTAGGGCATTTATAAGCCTAGCCAGAATGTGTTTGGCTTTCGCCACCCATTTTAAATTTATTTTGCTATGCCCTTTTTCGAGGTTAGTATACTGTGCCTCTGTCTAACAGTGACACAGAAGTGATACCCGGGGTAAACCTACGATCTCCCATCCACTCATCAAGATTCCTCTTGAAGAGAGTCAATGAGGGACTCTGCCTAACCTGGACTGGGATTTTATTCCAGAGTGAAGGGAGCCTCTGGGTTATGAATCTGTCCCTCCAGCATGTCCTATTTATTTCAGTGCTGAGGTTCAAGTCTCGAGCGTAGCTCGATGGGATTTGGATTTTCTGAGGTGCAGCATGTCCATTAATTCCGGGTTGGACATGGCTTTATATGTCAGGCACAGATCGCCTCTGAACAGGTGGTATGCCACTGAGTAGAGCTGGAGTTTCTTTAACCGGGCAGCATATGGCATCTGTTTGAGCCCTTTGATCCTCTTGGTGAGGTACTTTTGGGGTCTTTCCAGTTGCTGCAGGTGTCTGGTAAGGTACATCCCAAAAGGGGCATTGTACTCAATTATGGGCCTGATGAAGGATGAGTAAAGAGGCACGATGACCTCCCTGATCTAGATGTGAATCCCTTCATGATTAGGTGGGCTATATAAAATGTTTTTCTAACCACTTTGGCCACGTGGTTGTCAAATGAGAGATTGCTATCAACTTGGGTCACCAGGTCCCTAATTACTTCTTCTGTACTTAATGGATTACCACCTATGTGGTAATTTGTGGGCACTTTGTTTTTGCCAAAGGGGATGACTATACACTTTTTGGCATTTAGCTTGAGGCCATGGCTCTGGCACCAGTTGTCTGTTTCTATGAGGCCCTTTTGGAGGATGCTTGTGTCAGCTGGAGAGTCAATTATGGCGCCCAGTTTGTAGTCATCTGCGAACTTGGTCAGCCACAGTCCTTCCGTGTTGGTTGTACCTCCGAGAAATATATACCGAACAAGAGAGGTCCCAGGACTGAGCCTTGTGGGACACCACTTGTAACTGGTTTGGAGTCTGACATGGCTCCAGCAATTCTAACCATGTGGGTTCTGTCCTTGAGCCAGTTTGCAATCCATCTAGTGACATAGGGGTTTATATTTAACCTGGTGAGCTTATCTATAATGCCCGAGTGGGGTATTGTATCGAAGGCTTTTGCGAGGTCCAGGTAGGCTGTGTGGACCACCTTCCCCTCGTAAATGGCCTTGGTGACTGTTTCAAAGAAATCAACCAGGTTTAAGAGGCAGGATCTGCCCTTAACAAAGCCGAACTGGGTAGGATCCAGTGTTTGTAGGTCCCCAATATCTTTATTTATGAGGTCCATGATGATCCTTTCCATAGCTTTGCAGACCAAGCTAGTAAGGCTTAGGGGTCGATAGTTTCCAGGATCCGTTGAGGCACCACCTTTATGGAGAGGGACCACTGTTGCTGTATGCCACTCTTTGGACACATATCCTGTAGTAAGGCTGAGATTGAACAGTAGTTTTATGTTTGGGTTTAGCTCTTCTTGGAGTTCATGTAGGACGCAGCCCGGGACACCATCTAGTCCCATTGATGCTGTGTTTTTTTGCTTTGGAGAGGGCGGCTCTTACCTGAGCATCTGAGATGTCAGGGGGGCAGGACTCTGCTGGGATAGATATTTGCCCTTTTGGTGGGAGTTTGCGCTGAACCTGTCAGCTAGGATGTTGGCAATGTCTGTGAGTTCGGTGTATTTTTTGTCATTTTGGACTAATTCTGAGCATATCTGGGAATTACTACCCAGGTTCCTAACATAACTAAAGAAAGCCTTGTGATTATCCTTAGTGTCCTGTGCAATTTTTCTCTCGAAGCTGGCCTTAGACAATTTTATGTGTCCCCGTAGTTTTTTGCTAATACTGATCAGTGATGCCTTCCCTTTTGGGATTTTGCTCTATCATTTAGTAGCTTCCTCCTTCTATTGTATAGTTTGTTTATGGCTGGGGTCCACCAGACAGGACGTCTGCCTTTGGAGGATTGGGTCTTGGTTTTATTTGGGATCGCATGATCCATGCATTCCTGAAGGTGTTCATAGAATGCGTTTATAAAGGATTCTGCGGTCTGGGCTGTATTTTCCACAGGCCCGGGGGCTTTGAAGGATTCCACCTCAGTTTTGAGAAGTGTGAAATTTGCTTTAGAGAAGTTTTTCACTGTGGTTTTCTGGGCAGGGGGTGGGGTCGGGATGTGAATATCCAGTGAGATTAGTTTATGGTCTGATCTTACCAGTGAGGGATACACTTCTGGTCTGGAGCATAGAGTCCCCATGTTGGTGATGATCAGGTCCAGTATGTTTTCCCCTCTTGTGGGAGTGGTAACAAGTTGTTCCATAGCATTTGAGTTTATAAATTCTAGGAACCTTTGGGCTAGGGTGTTGGAGCTAGAGTAATGCTCCCAGTCTATGTTTGGGTAGTTGAAGTCACCCAATATAATGGTGTTTGGAGAGACCTTCATATTTTCCAGTGTTCTCAGGAAGGCCGAGTGGGGTTCCTGGGTTTGGGAGGGTGGTCTGTAGCAGGCTATAAACTGGAAGGCAGTTTTACCCACTGTTAGTTGCACATGGATAGTCTCTGATGCTTCGTGCTTTGCCACCAAACTGGAGGTGTGGGTATCTTTGATGAATATCGATACTCCCCTCCTTTTGTGGTTCGGTCCAAGTTTTGGGGCCGAAAAGCATGGTATGTGGTATAACCTGGTAGTGCTGGGGTGCTCTCGGGAGCCCTGAACCAGGTTTCTGTTACTGCACAGATATCGATGTTCTCCATGCTAAGGAGAGTTTCGAGTGCGTGCATCTTGAGGTTTAGACTTCTGGCGTTGAGGAGCATTACTCTTAGTTTCTTATCCCTTGTGATACCTATGGAGGTGGGTTTGTCTTTTGAGCCTTGCCTAAAAAAGGCACTATGGGGGTAGCAAGAGCCTTTGCCAATATCCGAAAGCCCAGGGGTGACAGGTGCAAGCTGTCCCTAGCGAAGCATCGTGGCTTGTCGAGCATATCATCCCAAGCTGACAGGCACTGGATCCCCTTTGAATGACACCAGTACTTAAGCCAATTGTTGAAATTGATCATCTTGTCTTCATATTGTGGCATCATTCTTGGTGAGGGTAAGATGCTACTCAAGGTCAGGGTCATACCGGCCTGGGCTACATGCTCAGAGAGCTCCTTTATGTCTCTTTTCATGTAGTCCAGGGAGGTACGTCTCAGGTCATTCACACCAGCATGGACAATGACTGAGTCATATTTGTACTTGCCTTGGAGTGACCTGAGTGCTTGTGTTATGTGGCGGATCCTAGCACCCGACAGGCTGCTCACCGTGACCCTCTCCTTGTTCAGCCTGGTGAGCGGGACGTCAGTGTGCCTGACGATAGAGTCACCTATTACAAGTGTATCAGGTGTGTTGTTTAGTCTTAAGGGCTGTGACTGTTTGGCACACTGGCTTTGTGAGATATGTGTTGCACGTGTTTTGTTTTGGGGTAGCGGCTGCTTGGGTGTCTGCTTTGGAGGTCTCTGCTGCTTTGGCAGATCTTTATTTAGAGCCTCCAGTATGTTTTGTGTGATTATGTGTTTGGTTTGCTGTCATGGTAGGTCTATGTGAGACTGGAATTGTAGTGAGTGTGGTTTCCTTCTCCTCCTGACTGGTTATGCCAGTACTGAGTTGAGAGAGCTTAGCCTCCAGTTTGGCTATATGGTTGCATCTCTCACATGTGTTAGAATTTGTTGGGAGAAGGAGAGGGCTGTCTGTGTACATGAGGCAGTTGTAACATTGCCTCAAGATTCCCAGATTCACCAGCTGGACCGGAGAGGAGATTGACAACTGACCTTTGGACATGCTAGAATAATATTGGAAATTCCTTAATAATTGAAAACCAGGGCCAGTGGGGAGTGAGGGTGTAGTGCTTTTAATTTTTAGTGCTGACTTATATAATTGCTTTAGTGAGCAAGTGCCAGGTAACTTAAGTGCAATGTGTTACAGGTAACATAAATGCAAAAACGACAAACAGTAATTTTCTTTCAAGTGAAACAAGGAAATAAGTACAGTAAGCAATGCAGATATCACTAGTGATCCACAGAAGCACTGAGAAGCCGCGTATTAGGTGGAATTAGCGTTCCAGGGAAATAAGCAAACAAACAACAAGCATATAAACAAAGCTAGATTCAGCAGGCCTGGATCTAGTCTATGCTACAGCAAACAAGGTGTACCAATTTCAGTAAGATACAGTTCAAATATTCAGGCACTATAAACCTTTAACCAGAAATTCCCAGCTCAGAAGGGCAGAGTCCAGCCTCTTCTCCCACAAGAGTGCAGACCACAAACCTTCTTAATGTAAAATAACTGGCCTGAAGCCCAAGTGCTTAAACCAGAACTAATACACTTTAAGAATAACAGACACTGGGCTCTCAATCAGCAGTTCCCAACTTAGAAGGATGAAAGCTACCTGTCCTGCCACCACAGTGCATGCCACAAACCTTCCTAATGTAAAACAACTGGTCTGAAGCCCAAGTGCTTAATCCAAAAGACTTAGAATGATAGCTACACTTTAATCAAGTTACTACCAAGCAGTAATAAATACAATTGAATACTTTAGAATACTTTAGATGTGTGGGATGCAAGTCCCATATGCATGCTCAGTACATCAAAACAAGGAAGCAGTGTACCACAACCAGTGGAAGAACAGTAATGTGCCGTTATACAAAGACATTACTTAAGAAAAGTAAGTATTTTTTTCTTAAATAATGTCATTGCATAATAGCAATAACCGACTCCGTGGTTGTGGTATATTGAAATTTACCCACGGTTGGCTTTATTTAATCACTCAGGCTTTGCCCTCGTGATTAAACCACACCAACCATGGGTAAATCTTCAATATACCACACCACGTCATTGGTTATTGCTTAATTATTCCTCTATTGTTCACATGACCCCCAGTATACTTCACATGTAATGGGCACTGCCTGTCTGGCTGCTTTGATTGAATAGCACTACCTTTAGAATTAGCATGCTTGTTCATCTTTCTTTTCACCTCAAGTGTACGTGCTTTATGTATAATATCTTACAGGCAACTAACTAAAATAGTCTCTAGATCACAGTGCAGTGCATGACTAGATTTACTTTTCAAAGCTCAGCTTATTATTTACACTTGGTTCAACTTCCTTAGAAAGTTTATACTGTAAAATCAGTTTATTCTGGAAATAAGAAAAAAGCTTCATTTGACTGATTGCTATTTTTACATCTATTGATATGTTATTTCTTAACTGGACATTCATTATTTTATATCTTGTACAATATGGTTCATGGATTGCTACCATGATTACTGTAGAATTTGCATTTTTAGTTTGAATTATCCATTATATCTTGTACAAGTCAACTTTTGCTGTTTGTTGTTGTATTGTCTTTCACTAGCCCAAGTCCTTTTTGAAAAAAAGGTGCTTGGACTACTTCACTTACCCATTTAAAAAAAATATTTACTCACAACACATTCATAGCGAACCTTAGCTATATTTGCTCATTGTGTACCTCTGGGGTCCATGTGTATGAATGAGTGACAATCGTACTTTTCAAATCAACAAAGCAAAAACATATTACATTGAAAACAGCTGATCATGAAATTAATGTGCATTTTATGTTCAGAAATGCATTTGAAATATAATTAGTTAATGTAGTGTGAAATTCAATGCGGCAGTTACTCACTTAGTAAAAGAATAGCAATTCCACAAAGATTTCCCCAGGGAATATCTTCAAAGGAGTTCCAGTGTTCCACTTTGGTAAAATACAGTATGACTGGAATGCAGGTAATGAATGCAACATTAAACACTCCCAGAAGTGTCAGAAACAGGGCTGCTTCTCCAAACTTTGCACTGCCCAGCAGTAGTTTGAAAAGAACCTAAAAAAAATGACACAACATTTATATATATTTTCCTGAAAAATATTGATGACAGTTTTGGAATGGTTAGTTCTAAACATATGCTTTACCTGTAAGGACAACAACAAAAGGTAGAAAAAAGTAATAATGTATAGAATAAACTGCAAGGTGAGTTTTGCAACATATTTAAATATATAGTTATGGTAGAACAGCATTGTTTTTCATATAGATTCTAGATAACTTAACATGTAACATATAGAGTCATACAGAGAACTTTAGGTCCATTCATTGTGATACAATTTTGCAATCATATTGTGCTAGAATAAAAACATTTGTACACAAATTCTCCAAGATAAACAGACATCTACAAAAATAGGCAAATCAGCAAAAACTTAAACAACAGCTGCATATAAGTTAAACAGAATCTATTTCAATTTATTTTCATTTACTCTCTATTAATTTTTATTTGTTTACACTCTTGTACTTATTTTATGCAAGTTAGTCATGGTCATATTATAAGCTGCTGTCTGAAGTTGTCAATTCTCATCCATTCCTCAACATATGGATCCAGATCCGATCCTCGGATCCGATTTGGCCACTGTTCTGCAGCTCGAGGAAACCACACACTTTCTAGCTCCTCCCTTACCCATAATTCTGTAGTCCCTCTCCTTCTCCATATCTTGTTTGCTACCATTGGGAACAGACATAGTTGCTACAGCTCTCAAATCTTGTTTTTTTTTTCAAAATGATAAGTGCTACTTTGTTTATCTTTCTGATACTACTAATTACTACCCCCCCTTTACCCATTGTCTTACCTATCTGTTGGTAACTTTCCTTTTTCTACCATAGTTGGTAGCTCCTTCTGATTTTGCCATTTATCGGCAAATTTATTTTTACCATTGCTGGTATAGTTTTTTCCTTACCATTTGTCAGTAAGTCTCCAAACTACCATTGTTGGTAGTCCTTTACGCGTTCCACCTCTACATTTAAAAATAAAAAAGTTCTCCTTGATATCTTTCTAATTTTTCTTGCTGTTTTTTTTCTGCTTACTGTTTCATTGCTAGTCAGGATCATGCCAGATAAACCTTTGGGTTTTAAGAAATATAATAAATATGGACACAAAATTCCCCTATGTGATACCTATTCATTGTATGTTTACTGCTTAGGATCTGCTCTATTTGTAACTCTTTCAATCTAAGACCCTTCTTCTTCTTCTTTCGGCTTTTCCCAGTTAGGGGTCGCCACAGCGGATCACCTGTCTGCTCATGATTGGCGGTGGAGTTTTACTGTGTTGAGTTGCCAGCCCGGCGCCCAACCTTCCACAGAAGGCACACACACACACACACACACTCATGCCTAGGGCCAGTTTAGAGTGTCCAATCCACCTACAGCATGTCTTTGGGATCTGAGTGGAAACCGGAGCACCCGGAGGAAACCCATGTGACCACAGGGAGGACATACAGACTCCACACAGAAGGCACCCCAGCCGAGGATCGAACCGGAGAACCTCTTGCTGTGAGGCAGCAATGCTAACCGCTGCACCACTGCAGCTGCCCTTTCAATCCAAGACCCTTGTGGATCAAAAAATAAATTTCAAGAGCTCAACCCTTCAAGCCTGCAAAAAGGAGGGAAGAAAGAGGCCTTCTGAACAAGTTGGCTCATCTCAATTTTCTTCAGATCTGACTTTGTAGCCAAGAAAGAAGATTAAAAAGTCCTCGGATCTGACACTTCACAAACTGTCAGATCCTACCACTTCAAACACTAGGTCCATCACTTTGGATCCTACTCCCTCGGAGCTGAAACCTATATCCAGAACCAGATATGCATTGTTTCTGGACACAGTCCAATCTTGGCTCCCATCACCCTTCTTGGAAAGATATCGTTCTCCCTCCATCACCTCTTCCCTTTCGTCCAGAAGCCTCAGCAGATATGGATAGAATGATGAGGAAGTTACTTTCGACACAAATTCAGATAGGAGTTTTCCCGGCTCCTACCCTACATGTCCAGAGGCCTTAACTCATACAACTCCACCTATTCTGGCTCCTTCTCTGATCCATCCTTCAGTTTTGGAGCCACCCGTTGAAGAGCTTACTGATTTGATCTCTCAGTGGGTGTGAAAGGAACCATGTTCTCTAGACCCAGTCCCCAAGAGACCAGACAGGATCCTAACAACACCAAAAGAAAGGGAATTTTGGAACAAAGGAGTACTGGTACATGCTATGGTCATGGCGGCAGCCACCAAGAAAAAACTTATGGAACAGAGTTCTTCAGTCTACCCCCCCCTAACAGGGAGTATAGGATGCTGGACAGATTTGGGAAGAGAGTTTATGCATCAGAGACCTTTGCAGTCACGTCCCTGAATTACTTGGCATACTTTTCTAGATTACAGAGGGATTTGATTAAGGAACTCTCAAAACACATCTCAGGGACTAGTACTGCTGAGGAAGAGTCTTCTATTACTTCACAGTCACTCTTCAGTCCATTTCAAATTCATCTATGAGGCTCATTTTACATGCAGCTGAAGGAGCCTCAAGAGTGGTAGGTTCAGGCATGTCCATCAGGAGACATGACTGGATGCATCTGTGTGATTTTGTGGAGCCCTTTAAATCATCCTTCATCAATGTGCCTTTTGATGGAAACTCGTTATTTGGCCCCAAAGTTAAGGACACACTCTCCAGGTGTGAGAAAGATGGAAGGACCCTGTCTGCTGTTGGTGTATGTTTTTCGATTCCTCAAAAAACCTTTTCCATTAATTAGCGAGGTGGTCGAAAGATGTGGTTCAGAAAATCCCAGGGTACATTCCGTGATTCAAGTGGAGAAAGTTCTCCTGAGGCAGAGGGTGGAACTCCAACAGAAGATGCCACCTATGCAGCAGAGGCAGCCCACAGAACCAGGGGTCCAGAGATTCTTTTTCTGACAGGTCTTATCAGCGTTTCTGAAAGGAGGCCCAATTGCCTACCTCTGGAGGTAGTTGGGGGTCATTTTTCCCTGTACTAGAGAGCCTGGCTAGATCTAGTGAAAGATACCTGGGTGCAGTGGATCATTTCCAGAGGCTATATAATTCCCATTTCCCTACCACCACCATTACAGAACAAAATACCCGATGTTCCACCCAGTCAGAGGAAGAGAGCAGCTTTAGAAATACAAAAGCTGTTAGACAAAATAGTCACCCAAGAGGTTCCCCCAGACCAGAAAAATCCAGAACTTACTCAAGATTCTTTTTAGTCCCAAAGAAGACAGGGGACTAGTGACCAATCTTGGATTTCAACACTTTGAACAAGTCAGTTCAGTGTACCAATTTCCAGATGGTCATGGTTGAGTCCATTTTGTCCTTCCTGCACAAGGACGACTGGATGTGCTCTATAAATTTCCAGGATGTGTACTACCACATAAAAATTAACAGATGATCCAGGATATACCTATGCATCCAGCTGAGAGCTAGATACTAACCATTCCCAGCACTGACCTTTGGTCTCACCACAGCCCCCAGGGTGTTTACCAAATTTAGTGGTAGCAGTCCACTTCAGACTGCAGGGATTTCGAGAGTTTCCATACCTAAATGACTGGCTCCTTACTGCCTCAACCAAGCATCTACTAATGACAGCTCAAAACTATGTACTCCAGACTTGTTCCAATCTGGGCATCACAATCAACCACAAGAAATCTCATCTTAAACTTCTCAGTCTCTAGAATTGATAGCAGCCAGTTTCAACACAACATCAGTGATAGCATCTTGCCCTTATCGAGGGTTCAAACAATTTATTTTCAAGACAGCAGAATAATTCAGAATTCAACACCGCCAGCCCACAAGGTATTACAGACCCTGGGGTCGATGTCAGCAACCATAGTTCTGCTTCCACTAGTGAGGTACCATGTGAGAATTCTACAATGGACATTGGAAACCCAGTTGTCCATCTTACATCAACCCCTGTCCATCAAGATCATTATTACTCAGGCCTGCAAGTGATTCCTTTGGTGGTGAATTGACTCAGATCAACTATTGCAAGGTCATCTATTCATCCTCCCTTAGCCCAAAGCCATTGTGACCATGCATATTTCTCAGATCGGGTGAGGGGACATTTCTTAGGGAAGTTGGTTCAAGGCACATGGTGTCCCAAACAGGCCAACTTGCATATCAATGTGCTGGAAATTACAGCAGTACACCTAGTGTTGCAGGTGTTTCAAGACTCGCTCCTTTCTGGGCCTATTGCAATTCAAACTGACAATCTATCCATGGTTTGGTACATCAACAAACAAGGATGAACCAGATCTTGCCCCTTGTGTTGAGAAGCTATGAGAGTGTGTAAATGGGCACCTCTGACTCCCCTAATTCCTAGGATCCTACAGAAAACATCCTGATTAAAGAGCAAAGTAATCCTCATTGCCCCCTACTGGCCTTGACAGATTTGGCTTCCCTTCCTGTGGCCTTATCTACTGTACCCGCCTTAGATGCTGGATTCAATTCCAAACCTCCTGTCACACTTAACTAACATAACTCATCCGGACATCTTGGGCCTCGAGTTAACTGCATGGTTCATAGGTTCATAGGTTGGTACTAGGCTATTGGCCCTAGGGCTTATACAAGCCTAGCCATAACAATTCTCTGGCTATTTCTTTCCACACTATTTACTTCCCAATTCCATTGATAGCTGGACAACCAAAGCTCTCATCTCCAGTGCGCTACATTCTTTTATCTTTTCGCAAAGCTTCCACCATAAAAATATACAAAAGCAAATGGAAAAGATTTGTCCTTTGGGCACAACTTCATGACACAGACCTTTTTTTCAACACCAGTACATAAGATTCATGAATTTCTGAATTCCATTTTCATGGACATATATCCAGCTGGACTAGCCCGGTCAACAAATGTAAAATAAAAATAAAAATAAAGGGGCTAGTCCTTCAACAGTTAAGGTTCAGCTAGCTGCTAGCTGCTGTCTCCAATTTCCATGTCGGAGTGGATAATTCTACATTAGCATCTTCACGTCTTTGTAAGGCCTTTCAAGGACCCTACTTCACCTTGGGATCTGACGTTAGTGTTACAGGTCCTCACTCAGAGACCCTTTGCAGCGGCAGTGAGATGTGAGTTCTGATATCTAACTTGGAAAAACATTGGCTAGAAGAGTATCAGAACTGCAAGCCTTATCTTCTCAGCCTCCTTATTTAATCTTTCACAAGGATAGTGTCCTTAACAACTAACTCTTCCTTCCTTCCTTCCTAACGTGGTGTCAGGATCTACATTAATCAAGCCATTAATCTCCCTGTATTCTTTCCAATTTCTCTAACAAAGGTGAATACATGTTACATTTATTGGATGTCCATAGACAATTACATTTTTATCTTCACAGATCTGAGAAATTTAGGAAATTTGACCAGTTGTTTATATCCTTTTCAGAAACATAATTAGGCCAACCAGTTTCAAAGGTAACTTTATAAAAATGGCTGACTGATTGTATTTTTTTTCATCTATAAAAAGCTGGGTTTGGTCCTTCCTAAGCCCTTAAAGGCCCATTCAGCTAGGTTTATGGCGACTTCATCAGCTTTTCTATGCATAAGTTTAGCCTGAAAAAAAACTCAGTGAAGGGGCAATTCACTAGAATAAGCAGGTTAACAGATGAGACAGTATTTTTTGAAAAAGAATGTGAAGAACTCAAAAGTAAATTTCAAGAAAGAGGGTACCCCAAAGACATTTATTTATTTATTTATTTTAATTGCAGTTTGTTTGCCAGGATAGTCCATTGGGCCATGAAGAGCCCGTTTTCAATGGAGTCCTGGGGAGAAAAGCTCCAGAATAATATAGAAAATCAAAGTAAATACAGAGAGTAAAAATACATAATAGTAATACACAGAATGCAAAATACATACATAATAGTAGTACAGAGGATACAACTGATACAGTACAAGATAAAAATTGTTAGAAGCAAAACATTTTTTTTTGTTTTGTTTGAACTGTAGCTTATAGTCACACTAGGAGTTTATTTACAGAAAGCAATAGCTTATGGAGAGAGAGTGAGGTAGGTGAAACTATGGAGGATGGGAACAAGAACATTCCCACTGTGAAGAAAGGTATGAGTGCAGTAAGGATTTGAAGGCAGAGAGACTATTACTGGTTCAGATTAGAGGTGGGAGAGAATTCCAGTGTCGTGCTAGAGAAAAGGATAATAGATGTTTACCTGGTGGATGGGCAGGTTTGTACAATTTTATTAGGTTTTTCATTTAGACTTTAGACATCTGTTAGGTTGATGCATTTGGAAAGTAGAGGCAAAAGAAGGGCATAGAGAGAGGCTAAAAATAATTTTGTGAGCTTGGATCAGTTGATTATAGGTGAGATAGTTGGGTAGCTCAAGCCAGTTCAGTTGGTGTAGGGAGATACTGTGATGGGTAGAGGATCTTTGGTCAGTTGCAAACTTTGAAATTTTATAGTAGCAGGAGGCAAGTTTGGACTTGAGGGAAGATTGTAGACTAGCGAGGATAGAGGCTTCATAAAGGAGGGAAGGGATAAGGTATGTAGTAGCTAGAGCAAGCCTGGAGGGAGGAGAGATATATTGACTGTGGCGGTAAAGTAGGCCTAGTTTCTTGTGTGTTTTTTTGATATTTGCATGTATGTGGCTATCAAATTTTAGCTGATTGTCAGTGAGGACTCCTAATAGTTTAGCGGTGGGGACTATTTTGAGGACAGTATTAATGTGGCTAGTGATAAAGAAGGAGGTTTTGTCGAGGGAGGTGGCTCTAGATTGTGTAAATATTATTAGCTTAGTCTTGGTTGGATTGAGTGCCAAATGGTTGTCTAGCATCCATTGTTCAGTAGATGTGAAGGCATTCTGGGTTAATTTTGCTAAGGAGGAAGTAGAGGTAGTGGTGCAGATTATTGTTGAGTTGTCAGCATATTGGATAAGGTTACAGTTAGGAATGGCATGGTGAAAGTAATTTATGAAGATACTAAAGAGTAGGGGGCCCGGAATTGAACCTTGGGGTACAACTGTGGGACTGTTTAGGAAGGGAAAACTAGCTTTTTTCCACTTGACTGCTTGTTGCCTGTTTGATAGGTAACTTGTGAACCAGTTGATAGTAGAGTGAGATAGGTTAAGTTTAGAAAGTTTAGCAAGGAGAAGGTTGTGGAGATGGTATCAAAGGCCTTTGAGAGGTCTAAAAGGAGGGTGGATACAATGTGACCAGTGTCACGGGCTTTATTAACAATTTCCAGGAAGGAGAGGAGGGTGGTTGTGGTGCTGTGGCCAGGTCAGAATCCATGCTGTGTGGGAGAGAGAAGGTTATTACTTAGGAGGTAGGGTAGAAGTTGTAGGTGGATGCATTTTTCGAGAAGTTTAGAAATGGGGGATAAGATAGCAATTGGTCGGAAGTTGGGGATGTCAATGTTGTTTCCTCCTTTTATTTCCTGGATGGAAGGAAAAATATAAGGGAACATAAGGTAGCAAATGTAAATAGCACCTCTAAAGAAAATGAAAAGGATTTTTCCTTAGTATGTATTTTAGACAATTTAGTAGATGAAAGTAAAATCAAAGGAATAATCAAGAATAACTGGAGATTTGTAATGAATTTTCAATAAATTAAAAATGTTACACGGGGAGACCCTGCATTTGTCTCTAAAAGAGGAAAGAGTATAAAATACTTTTTTTAAGAAACAGAATTTATGCACAAGTATGCTTGATGTTTTGGAAGTGAGGATGAAAAGATGTAACAGTAGTAAGTTATGGCAATATATGAAAGAAATCAAGAATTTTGTAGTGACAGCAAGAAGTTTTGAAATTAGGTTGAATAATTTGTACAATTACAGATATGTGGTATACATGGCTTTGTGTGAATTATGTCCAGCATTTTATATAGGAAGAACCATTAGAGAATTCTACATGTGAGTGAATGAACATATAAGAGCAGTAGGCAAGATTGATGTAAGCAATGCCTTGGCAAAACATGTAAAGCAAAAACATTTGTTGGAAAAAAATAAGGCATGCTTCAAATTTGTAATAATTGATGAAGTCAATGGTTTTGATCATAGGTTTGATGCAGAAGATGAACTGGATTGGAAAGAATATTGCTGGCAAATTAGGCTGAATGCATGTGTATAGCCTGGTTTAAAAGGTAGGGAAAACTTTAAAGTTGTTCTTAGAAGGAAAGGGTTAAGGGATTAAGTGCTTTATGTCACATGTTAACTATTTAACTAAGTTTGTTCATTATACAACTTGGTCTGAAGAAGTGTCATGAAGGGAATGAAAGCGCTTACCAGTTGGATTTTTATGTAATAAAGTCATTTTGTGCTTTTAGCTATTCATTTTTTATTATCACACACACACACACACACACACACACACACACACACACACACAGACACACACACACACACACACACACATATATATATATATATATATATATATATATATATATATATATATATATATATTTATATACTGCAATGAAGACTCAGCCAAGTTAGAATCTTCACTGTGTATTGCCTTAAATCTCCTGTAGTGGAGGCCCATGGATATGTGCAATGACCCCTTGAGGACATAGCAGTATTTCAGCTACATGGCTTTGGAATACCCATGACCTTTTATTTTTTAAGTCTCTCATGCAGTTTTTACTGAAACGTTTGTCTGTGTAACCTTTTACCTATTACTTATATATGTATCAGCGAACACCCTCAGAATGACACGTTCTGCACATGCTCTGAGGATTACCCCAAAGATGAGTAAACCAACAGCAAGTGTTTTTGCAGGGGGCAAGCCCTGTATGCCCCCCACATCCCCCATTAATTCTATCTACTGACTCCAAGATCACACAGTCTCCGAGGAGAGGAAATATTCCCCTACTCAGGGATTGTTGATCTCCCACACCTGCTGACCCCCTGTCTTTGTCGACCCTTTGGTGTTGCCCTACTGTGTATCGGGATACAGTACATTCAATACAGTGTCTGACACCTATATATTTGTAGATCTACTCTAAATCGTCGAATTACCATCATGTAATTCATATAACAGTGAGACAATGTCAACGAAAGTTTAAAAGAACGAACTCCCGGAATGATGAATTTCGCCTCTGGGAAACTAACCACTTGGCCAACAGTGCCTAAAACAAATTTCGAAGCAAATTAAACCCACTGATATGGGGAGCAAAGCCCCCCACAACCCCCCCCAACTAGATATACCAACTCCAAGACTACACTACAGTGGAGAAAAGGGCAAAGTTTGCCAAGGTGCCCAAATGGTTAGTTTCCCCAAACGTTCACTGATGTCATCTCGCTGTTATGAGAGTCGTCATTATGATAATTCGATGATTTAAAGGTAATCCATATATATATATATATATATATATATATATATATATATATATATATATATATACATACACATACATACACAAAGTTTTACAGCTGAAAAAAAGAGGTTATTAATATGTCTGTAAAAACCATGGGATTCAAAGAATTTCTCTCTGTTCATGCTAATTGGCTAACATCAGTTGGTAAATTAGTGTGATGGAGAGAAATTCCAATTCAAAGACATGGTAAAGTCACACTGAGAAAAAGCTCATTAGCTCAATACCATGTCACATCAAACACTGCACATTCAAACCTGACAGCAGTAGTATTCTTTCTGGTATCGCATTACCAAAGTCACCCCCCTACATGCACATGTGAATATACACACATACACATTAAAATACCCAGACACACACACACACACACACACACACACACACACACACACACACACACACACACACACACACACACACATTCACACACGCAGACACATTCACACACGCAGACACATTCACACACACTCACTCATGGAAACATTCAGTCATACACCTGCACAAATGCTCCAATGCACACACAAACACACATGCACAGATGCTCAGCATTGGCTACCGACTTACCATGCTGCAACTACCCAGGCAGAGGCACAGACAACAGACAAACATACACACACAAACACATGCACAAGACGCATACAACGCACACAGATATGCATACACAGAAACATACAAATACTTGCACACCAACCTACCCACGGACACACCAACAAACACACACACACACACACACACACACACACACACACACACACACACACACACACACACACACACACACACACACACACACACACACACACACACACACACACACACACACACACACACACACACACACACACACACACACACACACACACACGTCCAGAATTGAGCTCCTCTACCTACCCCCTCCGCCCACCAATGTGACTACTAAGGTTGAGACACACACACACAACACACAGACACACACGGATGTACACACTTACTCAGCCTCATTCATGCCTCTGCATACATGGGCACACACAAACATCCACACACATGCACATACTGACTCATCCCCAACCCCATTCACCCCTGGGATCATATCAGTCGCCTTGCTAGACAGAGGTCCAGGGAAGTAAATATTGTGGGAAGAAATAGCTAGGGAATTGTTATGGCTAGGCTTGTATAGGTCCTAGGGCCGATAGCCTAGTACCAACCTATGAACCATGACTTTGCTGGACTAACCTGTACTGCACATTCTGCCATAGGAATGAATGGGTGTCTACAGTCAAAAGACATTCACCTTTTGGTCCTAGAGTTAAAATTTACATGGTTGAGTGAGTCAAGACTATTCTGTGAACATTTTCAGGTTGAGAGATCACATGACTAATTAGTACTAGCTACTCTTCAGGACTGTCATATTAGGGTGCCACTTTGTCAGCAAGACTGATCTCAATGCAAAGGCCCTCCATTAGGGTAAGCCATATCAGGATACCAGTCAAAGTATTTGAATGTTTTACTGTGATACAGAATCCTTCCAGGATACAGCTTCTGCATTGATATACGCTGTTATGAATAGAGGGAACATACCAATGAGAGTTAGTGGAAAATGATTACTGATATTCTCACAAGAGATTCAGAAAGTTAATAATTCTGGGCAATGTCCTTATAAATAAAAATAAATTGAATTAATGAATGAATGAAAAGATGATCCTGAAGTGAAGGGTAGGACATTATAATGCCACCTTCTTGAGATTCATAGTGTATCATGTGAAAGAGAATGCTTCACCAAAAAATAAAGTCACGTTAGTATGCTGATACCTTCAGGTCATTCAGATTAGACCAACTCTGGGATTTTGAGGCAATTTTCAAATCACAGTAGCAGCCATGCATAGGGTAATTATGACTGACAGGCACACACAGCATGACTGCAGGAAGCTGAGAAATGCTCCTGCTTGAATAATATGCAAATGGTGGTATAATGAGATGGAAATGAGCAGCAGTATTAAAATGAGGGCACCTGTTAATGTAAATAAATGTAAGTCTGGCAGTTAGTGCAGAGCGTTAAAGCTGTAAGCTGTAATTCCTGTGGCCCTCATCTGCCTAGTGTGTGACCTTGAGAAAGTCTCTTAACCAGACTTTGCTCCCAGCTCACTTCAGAAAAGGGACTGTGTGGCCAGTGGGGCTGCCTGGTTAACAAGTGGGTAGCATGCTGGACCCATAACCCATAAGTCGATGGATTGTAACCATCCTCTGCTATGCAAAAGGGTGACAGTTCTTGGGAGGGGAGCCTGGCATAATGGTTAAGGTTTTTACCGCAGAGATATAAGGTGCAGGGTTTGATTCTAACCTCTAGTTCTTGCCTATGCTTGTAACAGTCTACAGACTGATGGCTTGTAAGCCTTTAAAAAATGGTGAAGTGATTCTGAGATGTATATATTCAGTTTGTGGCGAGACACTAAGTCCTGAGTTGCTGATAGCAGCAAAAACAAAATTACAGGAGACAGATCATAAAAGTATATATGGGATAGCCAGGTGTCACCATTCTTCCTGTCATGCCAAAGGCACACACACACACACACACACACACACACACACACACACACACACACACACATACTCAATCTCACTCCCTCCAACACACACACTGTCCATTGTTGACACTTGTTACTGTGCCCCCCACCTGTGTATATGATAGTAACAACCCCCTGCCCTCAATACTCTCTGTTTCTCAAGTAGCCTATGTCTAGTGTACAGTGTGGACAATATATGCAGGATGCAGCACAGCCTGGGTGTAATTTTGCAGGATATGTATGCTAGTAAATATGTATATGCTAGAGGCTGTAATTGCTGCCAGTAATCATGGAGTTGCTTGTCGTCATCTTTGTCAGTGTCACATCATCCATTAACTCGTAACATACCATGACCTCCATGACACAGAAATTTTGCACCACTGACATGTGGGCAGAGGCAACATAAGGGAGATGGTTGAAATATGTAGCCCTCATATTTAGGGCTGGGGATGAATGGAGTACCTTTCTCTGTGGGCAGAAAGGTATGTGTGGCTATAAGAATACTAACTACAGGGACCTTTCATTGATTAACAGAGGAGACCAGTTCCTCAATACCATGCTACAGCATGTGGGGAAGTATATGTGGTTTCCACATAGCACAGAGGAGAGAGGCAACACCAGCCATGCTTTTTCTGACATACCTCAATTCTCTGACATACTGGAGGCCATAGATTGCACTCACATTGCAATAAAGGGCCTGGGAGAGAGCAGAAACAAAGTTATAACAACCATGACAGTTTCCCAAGTTATCTAATGCCAAGTGGTCTGTAATGCACAGGGTATAATATGCAATGAGTCTGCAGGCCACACAGGTAGTGCCCCTAACTCCCACATATGGAACACATATGACCTGTACCAGTGGCTTCTGCAGGGTGGTTTTCCCTGTGGACATCTTGTTGTTAATGTTGAATATGCACTGGCAGCCATGGCTAATGAGAGCAATTAGAAACCTCAAAACCATGTCAGAGAATGGTTACATAATTGCACTGTTTCAGACAAGGGTCATTGTCAAACGGGTCTATATTACGTTATTGAAAGCCGTTACATCGAACGGCTTTTCATCGACCCATAAAAGTCAAACTCTTATAATAGTGAAAACCTAATGAGAGAATTCTTTCCTTGGGAAAGAAATTGCTAGCTCTACCACAAACTACATACTACTTTAAACATAAACATAGATATACCAACTCCGAGATCGCACTACAGGGAAAAGGGCAAACTCACAAGGACGGCTAAGTGGTTTTTTTCCCAGGGAAAGAATTTGCTCATTTGGTTGTTCGCTATTCTAAGAGTTCGACTTTTACGGGTCGATGAAAAGTTTTTCGATATAACGGCTTTTCGATAACCTGATAAACACCCTTGTCAAGCATATGCTTGGCCTGTTTAAGGCCTGCTTCTGCTGTATTGATGGATCTAGCAGTATACTGCTGAATGATTCTATGACATACAGTAAAATTTTTTCAGTTTGTTTAATGTTATAGAACATTCTGATTTGAAAACAGTTACAGCAGACAGAAACATTCAGGAGAAGGAGGAGGAAGTAACAGACTCAGTTTTCGAGGAGGTATCTGTTGAGGAGCCTGTTGAGGAACTGGACGCAGGGGATGAAAATGCAATATTCAAGCAGACACAGTATGCAACAGAAATGGCTAAGAGGCAGCATATGGTTCATAACTATGGACCTGATTAAAGCATTATACATAAATAAAAAATGATGCATACAATCCTATACCCAGGCTATGCTATGCCATGCATAGACTGGCCACAATGGAGTATTGAGGACAGGGCATGGTTGTCATCATATGCACAGATGGGAGGAAGCACAGTGACAAGTGTCAACAATGGGCAGAGTGTGTATGTGTGTGTGTGTGTGTGTGTGTGTGTGTGTGTGTGTGTGTGTGTGTTACTCTATGGATCCCATAGTTTCTTTAATGCAAGCATCTGACTGGGCTTAGTAAGGAATTTGTCTAAGATCTTCTTCTTCTGCTGTGTTGTAGTGTGGCAGGGAATTATATTGGACTATGTAGTCTATGCATTTACAGATGGCAGGAGCAGTCTCTCATATAGGTATATGTGTCCCTATTGTAATCCTCCAGGGTACTTGGTCACCCTTACACCATCTGGATAACACATCCTGACAGTGAACACATCACACATTTCCAAGACTCTCAAATTTACATTAAATTTACACACACTCACACACACACTCACACACACACACACACACACACACACACACACACACACACACACACACACACACACACACACACACACACACACACAAACACACACACATACATGACTCCCTGAAGTGTAAGCTCCTATCCTCCCAACCACTTCAGTAATACATAAGATGCTTTCACAACATCTGCAGTACATATTTGTATGTGTGTTGAGGGAATGGAGTGTGTAGGAACACAACCTGTAAACAGTGATCACCTGGATGGCTGCTGGATAAACCTCCAGAGTGTATGCTGTACTTTGCACAGTGCTTCCTGTTACCCCTCTTCTATACTGGCAAGCATGATCTGTAGTAGAAGACTTACAGCAGCTTACACAATACTCCAGACATATGGCAAACAGTAGTTGTACATGCCTACGCAGTAGAACAAGCATATGCAAAACCACTAACTATATATCCACTAGAAACACAAAAAAAATCTCTCCTGAGGTCCTCAACACTTTACTCTGTAACTGTGACTGGACCCCCCCCTAAAAACCCTCCCACTTGACATGGCTGTAGCATATTTCAACAAAACATTTCTACAACACCTATACACTGTCGCTCCATTGAGCCAAAGTCCAGAGGCACTGCCTGGCTTTACTATCAAAAAAACAAAGAAACACAAAGCCTAACTAAGTACCAAGAACTACGCAACCATGCAAAAAATGCATTAGGCTGGACAAAAAAATCCTACTACACGACATTACAAACTAAATACCAACACAAACCCCAAAAATTTTGGAAAAATGTAATCCAGCTAATAAAACCCACCCAAAAAGGGTACCCCCAAACCTACCACCCCTGACAGTAAAGTTCCCATCGAAACACAATTCAACTCCCACTTTGTGAACTCAATTCTATCCTTAGTATCACAGGACAGTTCCTTCCTCACTATCCCCCCCCCCCCAACACAAAAAACACTAATACAAGCTTTACCCTCAAAGCAGTTTCCACCACTTCAATCAAAAGCATGCTCTCCAAACTATAAACCTCATCAATAGCAGCAGACCTACTCCCCAGCTATTTCTTGAAACTCACAGCAGATGCTATTGCTATCCCAATCTCCACTCTCATAAACAGATCAATTGTTGGAAACTACTATGTGCCCAAACTCTGGAAAATATCCAATGTTACACCTATACATAAAGGTGGGACCTCCACTGAACTTAATAACTACAGACCCATTGCTTTACTCTCCCCCCTGGCCAAAATCCTAGAAAAAGGCATCCATATCCAGATGCTAAAATATCTCCTAGACAGCAACATCCTGTCACCTACTCAGCATGGATTCAGACCTGCCCATAGTACCACTACAGCCTCTCCTCTGCTTTTTTTGGATATGTCCAAAGCATTGGACACAGTCTCACACCAAATCCTGCTAAACAAACTAAACCAATATCACCTATCAAATTCCACTCTTACCTGGTTCCAAAGCTACGTAAATGACAGGTACCAAGCTGTGAAATGGGAACATTCTCTCTTCTCAGCTGCCCATAACTATAGGAGTCCCACAGGATTCTATCTTAGGACCACTACTATTCACAATCTTCACAAATGACCTCCATACCTCCACGCAGCATGCATCTATCATTCAGTATGCAGATGACACTACCTTAATCTGTGCTGCACAAAACATTCCCACCCTCATGCAAACAACTCAACTAGCATTTTCTGACATTGAAAACTACCTAACCAAAGCCCAACTTATCCACAATCCAAAGAAAACTCAGCTTATGATTATAATCAGTTCTAACAAAAACACTGATAACAATCAGTTCACTATCTACTCCACAAATGTTACTCCAATCGCTCCAGTGGCACAGGCTAAGCTATTGGGAATAACCATAGACTCCCACCTAAAGTTTGATAGTCATCTCAACTTAACTATTAAAAAAAGTACATGCCAAACTGGGATCACTCTACCGTATGAAACCATTTCTTACCAACAACACAAGATCAGACATTGCTCACTCCCAACTTCTATCCACCCTACTCTATGCATCTTCCATTCTGACTAATCTCAACAAAACTGAACTAAGCAAAATGGAAGCCTGCTATAACAGAATTGTCCGCTTTGCTGCAAATTGCTCATGTAGAACTCATCACTGTACTGCTTTGAGACAGCTCCATTGGCTTGAACTACCCAACCTTCTAACCTACAATCAGCTCTGCCTCTGTCATTCTATCTATTACCTCCTCAATAAGTGTCCTGCCCTCAAAAACCTAGTACAACATCACTCAGCCAAAAGGCCTCTTAGATCATCAAGCAAACTACTACTAGAAGTCACCAACAGCTACAATAACTTTGGAGATGCACTATATAGTAGTTCAGTGGCTAAAAATTTAACTCTGTCCCCACTAGCATTAAAAACACATCATCCAAAGCCTCCTTTAAAGACCTCATCAGGCAACATCTCGAGCAAAGTTGGCAGTGCCATGATTGCTCCCCAGGCTAGTGAAAGTGGATAAGGTACACATACTAAACCTAGAATACTTGATTAAGATTGAAAACTATTCTCACAAACACTGGCTAATTTACAATGTATGTACTGCATCTGTGTACTATGTATGTATTCTACCTATGTTCCAAATTTCAGCTGTACACCACAAATCTATTAAGTACCTTTATTTTTAAATTAATATTTTTTTGTTTGTTCTCTCCACTGTAACTGTTGATGTGCTGCATACCACTGTAAAAACATGTCTTTTGTAATTTGTGTGTATACTGATCATGTCTAAATGTATCTGTAATTTTTCTATGTGGAGCTTTTCTCCCCGGGCCTCTTCTGAAAAAGGGCCTTTACGGCTCAGTCAGACACCCCCGGTTAATAAGTGTAAAATAAATAAAGTACAGCAGTAACAAGTGGTAACAATAGCATTTCTCACAAACGTATCTTTCAGATGTAGCTGGTGATTGTAGATATCCTTCTCATCAGTTCAAAGCAGTGCTTGACTTGTTGCTCTGTAGTAATCTTCTGCTGTGCAATGAGGCCCTTACTGCGCAATTTCAAAGTTTCTAGCATGGCCCTTGGGCTATTGACATACAACTTGAGTGATTATTTCTGAATCACATATTTTTCTCATTGCACCAATAACTACTGTCATGCTGAGGCTCACTCACCTATCTGAACTTACATGAGTGTCTGGTAAGTGCATCAAGCATGTGTGGGCAGGTCAGTGACCCCTATGGGGACCTAGAGAAATATATTTCACTTCTGTAGCCAATAGATGTGCTAAAGAGTAAAACTGCAACCACATGGTTTGTATACTCTTTCTATGCCAGTATTCACCCCCTAACATCATCATGTCATGCTATCTCTTTCTACTTTAAGTAATGGTGACACCACAACTGGTCACACTAACTAGCCATCCAGTGTTGTGTGTTATATGTTCATATCATCAAATTGCATGAGCGTATGATGGCTACCATAGTTCTCTGAAATGTGACCTCATGAATGACCGTGGGCACTGATGCTGGCAGGGTTCCCAGGTGGTGCCCAAAGAAAGCAAAATATTTCTTTTGGTGCTGTATTGGGTCTGCTGAGAGAATCTGATTAGATACTCCTGTGAGGGTCTCAGTATAAGGCTGATGCCTGGGCAGAGTCTGAAGTTGCTGGCATACTCCACACAGCAGTGCTGTACCATTAGAGCAATATGAGTAGGTGACAACCAGACTGTTTATGCCTGTAGGAAGAAGAGGTCAGTATAAGGGCCACCTGAGATGTATTATAAGAACAGATTTTTTTCAGTGTCCTGTTATTTGTGTTATAGCCATTTGTGTTATTGGGCATTTAATTAAGGAGTGCTGTATATTGTTCTTGTTTAGCAGTTCGGACAGACATGTTCCAGAGGAGACTAGAGCAGCCTCCAAGCAAAGGAGTGAGTATGCTTTTTGGACATGCTATGTAATATTCTGTAATACTACTGCCACTTATGTATACACACTGTCAGAGAGTGTATGATTATCTGTACAAGTTATATTAGTTTGTCACATATCTTCAGTTTACATTCAACCATTGCAATAGCTTTTACATGTATCGGGGCAAGTTTTGTAGTATTTGGTTACAGTATGTAGCCTTAGGGCTGACATATGCCATGCTTTGTTATAGGTATAACTGTATCATGATGTCCCATTTGTTAGGAAAGTAAGACAACCTTTTGTAAATATATGCATTCTACTTTACATACCTACATGCAGAACACATACTGTGCTTATAGGTATACAAGTATTTTTCTTTTTTACTGATATGAACACATCTGTCCTACTGTGGTGCACCTCTCACTCACTGACATGCAGATTAGTTGTTGCATCTATGACCTGTTCAAAATACCCAAATTAGGGTATACTTGTTGGGGGGTTAGTTGTTGTGTTATGGGGGTTGAACATGTATAGTTGGTTGTATGGGGGGGGGCTAATATGAGGTGTGATTGGAGGGAATATTGTATGTGAAGAAGGTAGGTTGTATTGAGGACATGTGTCAGGTTGTGGGTGTGGGCCCACTGACTTAATAGTACACATGCTTCACTCCAGTGTATGTCACTGTTTGCCACGGTTTTATATGACATACAATTATTTGTCTTGTAACAGGTATGTTATATGGGCTGCTGCATACCACTTCACAGTATGGTCTTTGCAGGAAGTCCATAGGGCTGCTATGATATCTGTCACTCAGCAATCCTGCACCACTACTGTATCCTCCACACCTTCACATCCAATCACTGCAGTGGGGACAACTGACACTGCGCACCTCCCTGCACATGTTACCATAGGGAGCTGGGGTAATGCACCTAGTAAGAAGTATCTGAGGTGGTGTAATACCATATGTACTGCTTCTGTATTAGAATATCATGCAGCCATTTGAGAGGTCATATGTAATATAAGTAATACAAATGTCATCCTTTTTGTTTCTCTCCTGCTTTGTATTCTTATATTTGATGTTTGATTTGATGTTTTTTTTTTTGTTTGCTTGTTTGTTTTATTTCTACTCATTTATGTTACCATTTTTTGCAGCATCTGCCATGGCTAAGTCAGTGACATGGCAGAGGTCCCTACCCCACCATCAGACCTAGCCTTCCCCTGCAAGCCCTCCACCTGACTCCAGGCCTGCCTTCTCATTGAGTGTAGCAGGCATCAGTAAGTTGGAATCACCTGTGGCCTCTGGCAGCCACTCACAAAAGGGGAGTGCTATTGTTTCCACTGGTGACATTTCCAGGGATTTACAGTTTGTCACACAGCAGGAGTTGGAGAGCTGGTAGGAGACTTCATGGACCAGCATCTGGAATCCTGCATCGACTGCATGGAAGGGGTCCTTGTGTGGCTTCAAGAGCCACATCACTACCTAGTTGTGCCTTCACCATCTCAGAAGGGGCCCAGTGGGGAGGGTGGTCAGGGTGGTAACTGATCTCTGTCTGGTTATATCTCAGACAATGTGGATACAGGAGAGTTCTAACCAACATATTCTCCCATCTTGATGTTTCCTTTCCTTTCCTTGCGAGTCATCTTCCAGCAACTCAAGATTACAGTCTATTAACTTAAACATGCCTTTGTCTAGTTTTTCTTCTCTTTTTTCATTGTAATGCTTACATTTCTTAATACTATAAAAGAAGAAAGGAAAAAGACATCTGTATACTTTAGAATCTTTATCAAATACAACTAAAAATACTTTACTATAAACAATGCAATTTATATCATGAAAGGTTTCATAGAATACTGTTCAGAACAGTAATTGTTTTAATTACAATTACTTTTTCCTCCCCCCCAGTGTCCTTCCAAACATTAATGACATGAAGGCAGACACATGCTTTTCAGTTCCCCACACATTTAACAAAGTCAACAAAAGCCCATTCTTTCACTTTTACTTGTACAGCCATATTTCACATTGTGATTGATGCTTTGCAGCCTCACATTTATTCAGTAATTTCTGTGTTGCTGGTCTTCTTCCTGTTCATCTCTATCTCCCAACTAAAGACTCAGGTTCAATCCAAGTAGCTCCCAATTCTTGTAGGCAACTCCTGTGCTGTTCTCTGGCTCAGGCAGTTTCCTTTGGATCAATGGAAAAGGTTTCATTGGCAAGGTCTCTCCATGTGCTTTATTGCAAGAATAAGAAGCAGAGTCCCCTTCTGCTTGATAGCCTGCTTTTTGTTGGACAAACATTTGTATTTCCTCCTTAGCCTATTCTGTATCAAAAAAATGACTTTGATCCTCCAGGAAAAAAGAAATTCTAAAGACAGCTGGATACAGCAGCTTGAATCTCAAACCTGCCTCTTGACATTCCCTGATTTCTGGAATAAATGTGTTTCTCTTCGGCCTGGTGTACAGTGAATGATCATTTTCCATAAACACTCTACTGAATCTAACTTTTAATACTTTGCCCTTTTGCTACAGTTTCATCAGAATCAACTCTTTCTGTTGGTAGGTTTGCATCTTTATTAATACAGGTCTTGACTGCTTCATCGTGGCCAGGTTTTGAGCATACATATTGTGTGCCATTTCAATTAATAGTTTCTACTGTGGAATACCACCAGTTGCTTATTTTTACCTTCATAAAATTAATACAGTCTGTTCCTTCTAGTTTCTCTGGTACAACAGAAAATCTTAGATTTTCCCTATGTGCTCTGTCCTTCAATTCTGGCATTTTTTGAAACATCTCTTCTTGAGCAGTCTCATACTCAGCCAGCCTTTTTTTCATTTTGACCTCTGATTGTTACAGTTTTATCAGCTCATCTGAATACCTGTTTAAGCTTCTTCCATTTTTCCCATCCTGTTGTTATTTGAGTTGATATACTCCTTCATTTATTTTAATAAACTTTGAGCACATTTGACTTATTTTTTCTCTGTATTACTGGAAGCCATGTCTTGCACCAAAGCTGGAGCCTGAACTGCTTTTTGCTGAATAGCTGCAGGATTTTTCCCAGTGAGTGTTTTCTCTTTACTTTTTCTAGTTATTTTCTTTCAGGCTGTCTTAGTTTTTTTCTTTGCTGGCCTCCAGACAGTATACGTAGTAGCAAGTAACTGAATTTACTAAAAGTGACAGAGTTCCTGGCCCTTGTCTTTCAGTTTCTTTTTTCACACTGGGAGAGGTGAAGATAAGTTGTTGATCAGTGTACAGCCATCTCGGAAAAGCCTAATATGGTTGATTTTTAATTCTTTATCTTCACAGACTATGGAATAAACTGAGAGAGAGATAGAGAGTGAGAAAGAGAGTGAGAGACTTCACCTACTTTTAAAGATACCTGAGTTAGTTCACAGGACCTTTAGAAAATGTTTCAGGATATAAACTCATTGATATATTGAGGCCATGAGCTGTAGGCCTCACTAATCTACAACACTATGAAAGAGATACTTATAGTAATAACTGACCTCTTGCATACAAAGGTACAGCAGTGTCTGCCTTTACATTAACTTTCTCAAAAGTCAGTTCACTTATCACAACTGAATGCAGCATCTACCCTGAAGCTTGTCCAACAGCTAACACATTTCCAGTTTTGGATACTATTACTGGTTGTCTTTATTCCTTCTTCAGCACCACTGCATATCTAAATTCAGTCACCATCCCTACCTTCTCCCTTATGTCTTATCTTTTCCCATATATGTAAGTCTGCATTATTCCTTCTTCAATAGATTTCCATCTATCCTTACAATTATAGTTAACACTGGTACTCCTGATAGGTCTTGTGCACAACTGTTTAAGATTTATCCTCAGAGAAAAGTCTGCTATATGGACATCAGATATATAGGCAATAATCCCACTAGTGCCTCATAAGTCATCTTCTAAGAGCCACAGGAACATATCTCAGGAGAGACATCATTTAATATCTTTATCTTCAAAACCTCACCCAAAACACACATGCAAATGTGGACCATCATCATTGCATGATATATGCTATATAAAATGCAGTCTATATATCAGTGTTCTGTTGGTGAGATGTAGGAAAAACTGGGTCCAGCTCATGAAGGTACTCACCAAGACTTGAGGATGAATTCACTTCCAGCAATACTAGTCTCCTTTGCTTGTTGATTTTATCATTTCTCCATCCAGACCTGCGAAAAGCATTTTTGACTAACATCAAAGATTGAAACAATACTAATTTCATGAACTTTAATCCCACTTTGACTTAGAAATGGGGTCCATTCCCATCATGGTATTAGAAAACCAAAAGACTTGGAGAAATTAAATCAGACAGAATCATATAACAAAACAAACGTAGAAAAGAGGATTAGTAATGTGGAAGTTAAAGAAATAGAAAGAGAAATTATGGATTATCTGCAAGATGAAGGATTTTGTGTAGAAAACCCAAGTTTGGTAACATCACAGCATGATGGAACAGTGAGTTCTCAAATTAAGGAGAAACAGGTGGCATGGGAAGCATCTGATCAGTTACCACATGAAGATAATCTGGAGCTTTCAGTAGGAAACTAGTACAAAAGTAAGGTATTAGCTGAATAACAAAGAAAGGAATAGAAGACAGTAGCAACTCTGTTGCAGTCAATGTTTTGGAGTGATAGTCTAGTGAGTTCTCATATGAAAGAGCAATGGACGAGGGTATGTCATACACTACTGCAAATAATAAACTAAAGATATCAGCACAGGCAGAAAAACTTAGAAGATATGCAGATAAATATAAATGAAAAGTACAAAATAAGAAATTCATTGATGACCCAAAAAAAGTTTTATATAGAATTGGAAAACAAAGCAAAAGGAATAGAAACTCCACCAAAAAAAATAATAACTAGACACATTTTGGAGAAATATCTATGAAGACCCTATGGAGCATAACAAAGATGCTGAATTTATTGAAATAGTAAAATAAACAGTAAGAAGTTCAAAAGTGCAGGATATGAAATGGGATTAAGTAACAGCCAGAGAAACTGAAACAAAATTAAGAAAAGCTCCTAAATGGAAAAAACGATGTCCAGATGCAGTACGTAACTTCTAGATAAAAGTACTAACATCATTATATGAAGATTTAGCCTTGAGTAAGAACTACTTGTATGGGTACCCTGAACAGACACCAAATTGGTTAACAACAGGAAAATGATACTCCTCCTTAAGAGTAACCTGAAAGTTATCCCAAAAACTATAGACCAATAACTTGCCTTCCAATGATGTATAAACTATATACTGGGACTGATGCTAACAGAGTTTATAGTTACTTAGAAGAAAACTCAATCATGGCAATAGAACAAAAGGGTTACAAAAGAAAGTCACATGAAACAAATGATCATCTGTTGTTAAATAAAGTCAGAATGAAGAATTGTAAAAAGGAAGAATCCAAGTATGGCATGCATAGATTACAAAAAAACACTTTACAGCATCCCACATTCATGGATAAAGGAGTGCTTACAGATGTATAAGATGCACCCTGCTTTGATCAATTACATTACAGTGACCATGAAACAGTGGCAAATCACTCTACAGCTAAGCCATGATAAAGGACAAATTATTATCCAAGGGATAAAAATACAAAGAGGGATATTCCAGGTTGACACTGCCACTGCTGCTCTTTTGTTTTGCCCTTAACCCATTAAGCTGTCTACTTAACAGATTAGGTTATTGTTAGAGTTTGGCTCCCAGGCAACGGCAACATGTAAAGACTTCTCATCTTCTTTTTGTGGATGGATAGTTCATCAGATGAGGAGCTGAAAGCACAACTGGAAGTGATCAAAACTTTCTCAGATGATACAAGAATGTCATTTAGTCTTGATAAATGTGCAAAGCAACATTTAAAACAGGAAAGCTGCAACACCAAGAAAATATCTGTCTGGGACAGGAATGTGGTATAAAAGAACTTGATCAGGAGGGAGTGCATAAATATTTGGGAATTGGTGAAGGATCAACAATAAAACATGAGCAATATGCAAACAAAACTCAGTAAAGAATATTTTAAAAGACTAAAATTAATACTGAAACCAGCCCTGACATCTAGGAACAATGTCCAAACTATAAACCAATCTGCTCTTCCTGCACTAACTTACAGTTTAGAGGTAATTTACTGGCTCCAAAAGTTACTGGCTCAGTAGGACAGGAAAACACGAAAAATGCTTCACACTTATCAAATGATATGTAAAAATCAGAGTATACCAAGATTATATATTCCTCATTGTGAAGGAGGTTTGGACCTCCACAAAATTGGTTACATGTATAGATCTGCAATCATAGGACTGCATACATCTTTGCTGACCTCATCAGATCCAAACATAGTGAAAGTTTTGAAACATGAGGAGAATAAATCTAAGATGACTTCCCTACTTAGTTAAGCAGTTGTATATTGGTGTCAAGCTGGAATGGAAACCAAGCTGGAAGTAGACAGAAGTCAGGCAGCAACTGAAAGTTCCTAAAAAGAAAATGAAGACTATACGGAGAAGGATCAGATGAGAAGGCATGAAATGTGGAAAATGCATACATATAGTTGAAAGTGCATAAAACTCCTGAAACAACTTTATGTCGATCAGGATCTGATGCAGAAATGGTTAAAGAGAGATGAATTTATTTATTTATTTATTTATTTCCAGTTTGATTACCGGGGAAGTCCACTGGGCCAGAACGTGCCCATTTTCAGTGGAGGCCCGGGGAGAAAAGCTCCATAAGCAATACGAATACAATCTAAGTTACATAAACTTGAAGGTAAAAAATACATGTATAAATGCATTCATACAGTGAGTAAAAAAAAAGCAAATGCATACAGTTTACATAATCAACATCATTAAGGAAAGTAGATAAACAGATTTTCAGTTGTTTCCCTTCAGAGCCGCAAGTTTCCACTGTCTGTAATATCGAGATCTGAGGTTACTTGATATTTACAGTATTTACATACAAGGAGTAGAGAGAGAGAATTACTTAAACTGATAAGTAGCTTAAGTTTGTTTTAGCAGCAATAGAAAAATAATAGTTCTAGGGTAGTGTGAAGTGAGGAGTATGGAGGGTTCAATGGGGTAGTTATTTACATTTAAGTGGGATGAAAGCAGGAACATTTATGTTTAGAAGACAGGTAAGAGAAAAGTTGGGTTTTGAAGGATTCTGAGTTAGATGTTGTTCTAAGTGAAGGAGGGAGAGAGTTCCATTTCCTGCCTAGAGAGAAGGAGTTGGCCAGCAGGGTGTTTGGGTTTGTGGATTGGATTGAGATTAAGGAAGATTTAGCAGTAATACGCCTTTATGAATTGAGCCATTTAAATCTGGAATTTTAGCCTATTGGCTGTAATGTGACCAATCAGATGATGTGAGACACTTTTTAAAAGGAGTTAAAGTAAATATGTTTTATAAGTCTGATGAAGCCTATTGGCGAAAGCGCTCACTTGTTTGTCTCATTTTTAAATAAAAAGTTTTGCTGAATTTCATCGAGTACCAAGGATTTTTTCGTTTTTTACATCTTGACCTAGCTGGGATTTATTGGAACCTGACGTTTTATTGCCAGAGGGACAGCGTGTATGTGTTTGGACTTGATTTTCTATTATTTTTGTTACACGCTAGTTCCGAATCCGTTTGGGTTGCTTATCTGCTTTGGTTTTGCTGTTTATCTGTCGATTATACTGTCGAAGCGGCACCCGAGGGGAATGGCGAACGTGGATCCACAGAACAATGATAATATTGAGTTACCGTATGTTCCGCCTATCTTGGTGGAAACTAACAAGTTTTCTGACCAGTTTCAGGCTTGTGTGACCGGAGTGAACAATCAGCTTTTGGAATTTATTCCGAATATTGATGGAGCGAGGGATACCAACAAAATGGACTATGATGTTAACGCTTTGAAAGACTTACAAGACTTTGAAACTGCATTCGTTAAGTTGAAACGCTTACAGGTACAGAGACAATATTTTGAAGCGTGTTTGGACAGAAGAATTGTACCGCGTGGGCTTCGAGTTTTAAAAATGCCCACGTCGGGAAATCAGTTTCCTGATTTGTTATATCGTTGGCAACAGCTCAATCTTGAGCTAAGCTACAACTATATGAGGTTGCTAGTAGATTATCACACGCCAGAGGAGAATAGATTAAGACTTCTTGTAAATGATTTATTTGATGGTTTCAAAAGAAAGTATCATGAAAATGTGTATGCTTTGAAACTTGGTAAAATATTAGATGACATTACTTTTCTAGAAAAACGTTTATTGGATCAGAAAAAGCACAAAATTACAAGGGATATGCGTGACTTTCATAGTAATCAGGTTTTTATGTGGCCGAGGGAGAACCAGAATGATGTACAGGGCTTTCAGAACGCACGCGCTCAACAGCGTGGTTCAGATGAGAGCAATAAACACCATTTACAACAGGGCTTGGGAAATAATAGGCATCTGGGTATAGCGAAATCGAATTTAGCTGATAAAGCTAAGGGTAATTTAGAACAAGTGCCAGTTGGTAATCTGGATCTAGGCTCTAACAGTGCTAATCTGAATATAGTGACTGGTTCTCAGATAGTGGATTTGAATTTGAGTCCTCAGGAGACAACACAGGTTAACCAACCACAGATGGAAAATATAGATGGCCCTAAAGACACACAGGTAGTGGGGGAACTACATGTAACAGGAATATCACAGTCTGAGAACGCATCATCTTTGAATACTAAGTCATTGACTACAGCCTTGGTGGTAAGGCCCAAAGATTATAGTAATTCTAATAATTTCTCTATAACAAATATAAATAAAAATAACATTCCTTTCCCAATAGCACAGGATCGTTTTTTGGGGAGGAAACGGTCCAACAGCAGGGGAAGACAAAAGAGGAAGTATTCCTTGGAAGAGCAGCAAGGCCCTACCATAAAGAAAATGTGGGAGAGATCAACACATTAGTTATGAATTTATCAAGTAGAACTTTAAGTCAACATGAAGAATACGTCCTCAATAAAGGGTTGAATTTTATTCCAACAAGAAATACTGATTTAGTGGATATAGTTGTGGACACAAAATTTTTTACGAGAAAGGTTCAATTAGCTTTGGACTATGGTGCTAACAGACAAGAGATGGGGCCTAGAAAATTTAGGGCTAATAGTACCTATGTGCCACAGTTGCACCCAACCCTAGAGGTATTCAGTAATATGGTGGAGAATGATTTGTATGAATACTATCAAAACAAAGGGATTAGGAAACATCATAACAATTTAAACTATCTACAGAGAAGAGCACTGTATGATCTTAGAGATGATGAATCACTTGTGATCAGACCAGCCGACAAGGGTGGGACGATAGTCCTGATGGATGTGACGGACTATAATGATAGAATGAGATGTCTGTTAGATGATGATAAAGCTTACCTTAAAATAGACTTACATATGGTAACAGACAAGGTCTTTAATATATATTTTACACTCGATGACCTTTTATTGTCATTAGATATAACTAAAGAACTGTATGACTTTTTTAAGGTTGAGAATCCTGTTATACCAATAGTCCAAGGACTGCCTAAAGTGCATAAATCTTTGACTGACCCACCCATGAGGCCGATTGTGGCAGGGCAGGGATGGGCCACTGAACCTCTTTCAGTTTATATTGACAATCTTTTGAGACCTATAGTTGAGGAAAATGCTAAGATACTGAAAGATAGTAGGCAATTCTTGTTAGACTTATATAGTCATACCAAGGACTTGAGGTTAGATCAACCATTTCTGTTAGTGACTCTCGATGTAGTGAGTCTGTTCACAGTGATTCCCAATGAAGTTGGTATCACATACATCTCTGAATATCTAGGTAAACATTCAAAGTTTACGGATAAAAAGGTGGATTTAATAACTTTATTCTTAGAAACCATTCTCACTAATAACATCTTTTTATTTGAGGATGATTTGTTTCTTCAGAGAGATGGCGTAGCTATGGGCACGCCTTGTGCGAATAGCTACGCCAATCTCGTTATGGCTACTTGGGAAGACAAATACTTATGTGAATGTGAACTGTTTAAGAAATATGTGGTGATGTATCGTAGGTTTGTCGACGACCTCTTTTTCGTGTGGACTGGTGATGTTGAATCACTTGAGAGTTTCGTCTGCTACCTAGATACAACCACCACCTTTTTAAGATTCACCTTAAATTATTCTTTGACTAACATTTCATTTTTAGATGTTGAAATTTATAGGATGAGCAATGGAATGTTGAATACTTCTGTGCATAGGAAGGGGTGTCATAGAAACAACCTCCTCCATAGGCGAAGTATGCACCCTATGTATGTATTCAACAACGTACTCAAGGGACAATTTATGAGAGCGTCGCGTTTGAATCCCAAAGATGAGGGCTATAAATTAGAATTTGCAAATCTCAAAGAGAGATTTTTAGAGAGAGGTTATAGTGAAAATAAAATCAATAAAACTATGATGGAGGTTGAAGCTATGAGATCTAGCAGAGCTAGACCTTACTTCATGGATCAACAGAAAGAATTGGATAGTAAGAAAGTACCTGTTAATACAGTTCAAGCAACTATATCATATAGTAAAAATAGTATGGATTTAGTTAGTGTTCTGAATAAGCACTGGGATATACTTCTCTCGGATAGGGAGGTATGTAATGTTGTGGGCCCTAAGCCGAAATTGACATATAGAAATCTCCCTAATTTAAAGAGGATTCTATGTAAACCAAAATATGCTTCTAAAAGAACGTTGAATATTGACACTAGGGTAAACACTGTACCGTGTGGTAGATGCAACCACTGTGGATCCATTAACACTAATATGGATTTTGTGCACCCACTTACTAGACGAATATATTCATTTAACACTAATAGTAATTGTGAGACCAGGAATGTAGTATATATGGCTTTATGTAGGGCATGTCCATCATATTACGTTGGGAAGACCAATCGTATGCTTAGGGAACGCATTAGGGAGCACAACTATCATGTGAGGATAGATTCTGATACAAATGCTTTATCCAAACATCACAGGGAGGCTGGGACTGAACATACGTTTTCTTTCTTTATTATACAGAAGCTGATACAAGGTATTAGGGGAGGAGATCTCACCAATAGAACCTTAGAATGTGAGACGAGGTGGATTATCAGACTGCGATCTGATATTCCACCGGGTTTGAATGATAAAGTGCAAATCAAACCTTTTTTAAAGAGTCGAAAGATATTTAAATAAATGGGGTAGTGTTCTTGTCCCTTTCCTGTTTAGGTTTATGCTATTTGACCTGATTTCTCTTATTTAATGTTCATGGATAGGATGGTATGTGCATTTATTTTTCTGATCCAATGTTTTTATATTATACAATATATTATATGTCTTATACATATATATATTTTTATGTATTTTTATTTTGTTTTTATGTCGCATGGAATTATTTATTTGATGTTTATAACATTTGTTCATATATTAGAAACATGCGCAAGATTAAGTAATGTCAATCAGTTCTCACTTAGTTCTGCTAACATTTAATAGTTGTTGCATTTTTTAATGATAAGTTACTGACCACTACACTAGCAGTAAGCATTCATATAAGCTGAATATTTTATTACTGATTATAATATCCAGTTTGAATTTGTTTTGGTCGTTAACATTTGCAGCATGTGAATATATATTTTTTATTAGTAAAGGAAGATTTAGCAGTAATACGTCTTTATGAATTGAGCCATTTAAATCTGGAATTTTAGCCTATTGGCTGTAATGTGACCAATCAGATGATATGAGACACTTTTTAAAAGGAGTTAAAGTAAATATGTTTTATAAGTCTGATGAAGCCTATTGGCGAAAGCGCTCACTTGTTTGTCTCATTTTTAAATAAAAAGTTTTGCTGAATTTCATCGAGTACCAAGGATTTTTTCGTTTTTTACATCTTGACCTAGCTGGGATTTATTGGAACCTGACGTTTTATTGCCAGAGGGACAGCGTGTATGTGTTTGGGCAGGAACATTTATGTTTAGAAGACAGGTAAGAGAAAAGTTGGGTTTTGAAGGATTCTGAGTTAGATGTTGTTCTAAGTGAAGGAGGGAGAGAGTTCCATTTCCTGCCTAGAGAGAAGGAGTTGGCCAGCAGGGTGTTTGGGTTTGTGGATTGGATTGAGATTAAGTTTTGGTGTTCAGATCTTAGAGATCTATTTGGGATGTACGGAGGAAGGATGCTTTTAAAGCAAAAGATGAAAGGTTAATATTAATGGCTCAGGATAGTGGACTATGTACATGTTGGTTTACAAAGTCCACTGAACATTTGGGAGAAACAGACAAATGCAGGTTCTGTAAAACAGAACTAGAAACAGTCGCACATCTTGTTGCTGGGTGTGATGCACTAATGGCAGAGAGCCTGTATACTGAAAGGCATGATAATGTGGCAAAACTATTACATTGGGGATTATGTTGTTGTTGTCTTTCGACTTTTCCCGGTTAGGGGTCGCCACAGTGGAACTGCGGTCCGCTAATGATTGGCAGTAGATTTTCACGAACGCCGAGGTGCCAGCTAGACGTTCAACCTTCAACGAAGGCACGCCCATTTATGCATGTCATTCGAATGCCCACCCAACCACTGGGAGGACATGCAGACTCCACACAGAAGGCACTCCCCACACTCCAGCCGAGAATCAAACGGGAGAACCTCTTGCTGTGAGGCAACAATGCTACTGCTACACCACCACAGAAGTTACATTGGGGATTATGTAAACATTACAATATTGAAGTAAATGAGAAGCATTGGAAACATGAGCCACAAAGCATTATAGAGAATAATGAAGTTTATATTACATGGGATAACCCCTTACCAACAGTTTAAAAAAATAGATGCGAGAAAACAAAATATAGTAGTCCATGAAAAGAAGGCCGAAGTAGCATTGAACATTGAAATTGCTACAAACCGGTGATTACAGTATCTTATGTACTGAGAGAGATGCAAAGTCATAAAATACCTGGATTTGCAGGCAGAAATTAAGGCAATGTGGAAGAAAGATAACCAGACAGTTCCAATAGTAGAAGGAGCAATGGATCTCATAAAAAAATTACAGTCTTACTTAGATATGCTACCAATGCATATAACTCCACTGCAGTAGGAATCAATTCTGGGCAAATGTTGGGTGCTGAGAAGAACACTTTTGGTGGCTACCATTAAATATTGAAACAATACTACTTTCATGAACGTTAATCATACTTTGTCTTAGGAGTGGGTTCCATTCCTGTCATATTATTAGAAACCCAAAAGACTTGGAGAAATTAAAGCAAGAAGAGATGGAATTAGCAAGAAAATGAAAATAATCTTGCAGGAACTGAATTCATTCTGGAGTTTTGGTGAGTATCTTCACGTGGTGGACCCTATATTTACAAAATCTCATCAACATGACACTGATATATAGACTGAATTTTATAGATTATAGAAAAAATAGGTAAAAAAAAAACTGAAAAAAATGGTGTGCACAGGTCCCAGGATGAAAAGCTGCCCACTCCTGGTATACATAGTGGTGCTAAGACTAGAAAAAAAGGCAGTGTAGAATCCTCTGGATATGGAACATTTCTGCCACAGGTTTTGACCAAGGTAAGGGGGAAGGTGGTGGTTGAAGAAAGTAGTAGTCCACAAAAAATCCTGATTAGCCAGGCAAGTAGCATAGGGACAATAAGGTAGGCTACTGAGGATAAGGACAAAATTAGGCATTGTTGTTACTATGCAAAAAAAAAAAAAATCAAGAAAGAGGATATGTATAAAGATTGAGAGAGAGATTATAAGAAAGAAAATGCTTGCATAAGAACTTTCGGTTTGTTTCAGTTTTGTCATATCGGTTATTTCGTTGTCGGTGTTTTGGCGTGTCTGTGTTATCAGGTAGACCCATATATATATATATATATATATATATATATATATATATATATATACACACATATATAGATATATATATACATATATATCTATCTATCTATATAGATTTGTTTACCAGGGTAGTGCACTAATCTCAATGGACCATTTACAGGCACAGCCCAAGTAAAAAGGATCACATAAAGAAATGTACAAAACATATTTGCAGATACATGGATATACATGCTAAAAAATACACATATTTACAGATACAAGAATATGCTACATTTAGTTCAAGAAGCAGATTACAAGTTTTTTTTTCTACCCGCAGGTTGATACTGGATGGGAAACCAGTCTATCACAGGGCAGGTGCACACACAGCACACATATTTTTTAAAGAAGTTTCAAGGACCCCTAATCTATTTACCAACATATTTTTGGGGTACAAAAGTAAACCAGAGGCTCGGACTACTAAGCAAAAGTCCACGAGGGTGAGCATGCAGACTCTGATAAAAACAGTTGCATTTGCATTCATATAAAACATGTAATCTGCCTTTGTTTGTAAAATTATAAAATATATGGCTATGTATATATTAACAAATACATGTGCACATCACGTAACCTAAAAGTTTTAAGGCTTCTCTTTTTCTTGCTGTCATATGCAGGGAAAGAATGACTCAATGCATCTGGTATTTCATTATAACAGGTGTAACAAACGAAGACAAGGGCTCATTCCCTGTTCCCCTTTACAGTGAGCTACAACTGACTAAACCATTTGTGCCCGCGACAGAACATTTGCTTACAAAACTGTAAAACCAGCGCCCTGCCTTTATCCACTTTATTAATATTTATTGCTTGGACCTAAAAACTATGACAGTCAAAGCTATTATCTTTGCTGTATTCTTTGCCTTCCTGCATCCACGGTTTTCCACATGAACTTAATTTGTGTTTTAAATGGACTTTAATTCGTCGTGCGGCACAGGGGACATAACTTTATGTATGTGTCTTACCTGAAAGTGTGGATAAGTGTTTAAAAATTGTACAGTATCATGGCGCAATACTGCTCTGCTGCCATTGACAAGTAAAAGCATTTTAGGCGACCTTGTTGTTATAAGAACCCGCTATGTGGAATTTCCTTCCTATTGCATAAACATTTAACACGTGAAGTGATGCATTCTGGGATATGTAGTTTGACACCCGTTTCGACGTAGCTGGTGGCTACTTCTCTGGTTTCTCTGTTTAAGAAAGCTGGGAGATATCCAAAAAACAAAATATTATGGAAGGGAACAACCCTAACTTTCATGTTGTTTTTAAATATTACTCTAATTCACTCAAAATGTTACATGAATATGCATTCTTCTGAAAATTAAGACACGTGAAACTCTTTAATATCTGACATCATAGTTCTGTATTGTCTTGCATTATAGACTTTCACCAACACCAACGGTATCCACTATCCTCCATAACACACAAGACAAGCACAGTACTGTGCTTAGTGCTACTGATTGTTTCTCGCTCTCTTTTTTTGAGAAGGCAGCAAGAACCAATCAGTAACAATCCAGCCGTCCACGTCACATATGTGCCTGTGGATGTGGCAGTCCGAACCCCCTTCTAATTTACTGTGCGGTTAAACTGCATAGACTTCTGGGCATTACACTGATGCCTTCTCTGTAATCTGGACTGCTTTTACAGCCATCTAGATACATTCGCTAAAAAAAAATAAATAAATAAATAAATAAATGAAAAAACGGAACTCGACGAGCATGCACAGTTCGAGTTCTGGGACTTTGCGGACTCGCTTAGGAGCACAACATCATTACAATACACAACATAACAAACAAAATATTTAAATACATTTTTTTAATTTTTTTATTCATGTAAAATTTATTTCTAAACTTCCATCTTTGAGCCGCTCCTGTGGAGGGATAGATTCCTGTCCCAGAGACTTCCCATACTCTGGAACAAACTACATGTCTATATCAAACAAAGCTCCAAATTAGCACTCTTCAAGAAAAATCTTGATGATTGGATGGGAGATAGGAAATTCACCCTGGGGATCACTTCTGTGGCTCTGCTCGACAGGAGCACAGTAAAATAATTTTCTTGGGTGGTGAAAGCCAGAGTACCTTTTGGCTAGGCTTATATAGGCCCCAGGGCCAATAGCCTAGTACATACCTATGTACCTATGAACCTTTTAGGATCTGCCTGCAACTTGTTCCCAGAAACTAACATTGTTCAAAGTAATCTAATCTACTTTCTCTGACTGATGTAAAATTTAAATTTTATTATAGCAGGATCTGAAAACACAACCACAAATGGTTAAAACTTTCACACATGACATAAGAATAAAATATGGAGTTTATAAATGTGCAAAAACAATGTTCATAAAAGGAAAGCTGCTGCACTAAGAAACTATCAACCTGGGACAGGAATTTGATGTAAAGGAAATGAACAGGCGGGAGTGTACTTGTCATTCAGTTGGAAGCAAAGCCCGAGTTTAGGGAAGAAAGGGAGGGTGTGAATTATCTGATTTTTAACATTTCATCTTACAGCTTGACAGATATGCAAAAACATCTTCTGAGTAAAGGGTTGTCTTTTGTTCCAGCTCATAGTACAAGATATGATGACATTATGCTTGATTTATGCTTGTTTGCAAGGAATGCTACCTTGAGAACACTGTTTCCCAATCAGGAGCCATGTAATAAATTTAACAAAGTGAGCATTTTTAATCCACCACTACAGCTACTGATGGAAGGCTTTTTGAGAGTGTGTGAGGCTGAATTGCAGCAGGCATTGCATTGTGACAGAAACAAAGATAATAAGGTCTATACTTTAATTGTCGCTGAACATGATGCTCTGAAAGAACTGCAGGCTAATGACAACATTCAGATACGTCCAGCCAATAAAGGTGGATCAATAGTGGTCATGGACAAATCCTTTTACCTTAGTAGTCTGCAGCAACATTTATCAGACATTTTAACTTACAGTAAGAAAACACTGAATGATGTTAGGAAATTAATTAAAAAGGTTAATGAAGACCTGTATGATTTATTAATGACAGGACTTGTTAATTATCATTTATTTATGTATTTTACTGTGGAAGAACCTGCTTTACTTATCATGCATGGCCTTCCTAAAATCCATAAAAGTCTCACTAACCCATCTATAGTGTTAAGGCAAGGGTGGGTGACTGAACCACTCTCTATTTACGTGAAAGATATGGAGAAAGCCCCAGCTGTGTTGTAAGACAGCAAAGGTTTTTTGGAAGGCCTACATAAATGCATTGGTCAGGAGAATGATTTTTCTAGTTTTATTTTGTTAAACATGGATGTCTGTACTTTATTCACATGGATTCCAAATGAGTACGGGGTAGAAGCAGTTAGACTCCCTGTCACCACTGCTATTCTGTTTTGCCCTTAACCCTTTAAGCTGTCTAATTAATAAATTAGGTCATGGCTATAATTTGGCTTCTAAAAAACAACAAAGTGTAAAGACATCACATCTTCTCTTTGTCAATGATTTAAAATTGTATAGCTTATCAGATGAGGAACTGAAAGCACAACTGCAAGTAGTCAAAACTTTTTTTCAGATGAAAAAATAATATATTTTGGTCTTGATAAGTGTGCAAAAGCAGCCTTTAAAGCAGGGAAAACTGCATCACCAGGAAAAGATCAGTTTGGGACAAGAATGTGAAATAAAAGAACTTGAGCAAGAGGGAGTGTATAAATATTTGGGAACTGATGAAGGATCGGCAATAAAACATGAACAAATGTGAATAAAACTTAGTAATGAATACTTTAGAAGACTTTAATTAATCCTGAAAACAAGAGATGACATCTAGGAACAAAATCCAGGCTATATACCAATTTTCTCTTCCTGTCCTAACCTACAGTTTTGGAGTGACTGACTGGCCCCATAGCATGTTGGATAGATTAGAAAGGAAAACAAGAAGGATGCTTCATGCTCACCAAAGGATTTATAAAAATCAGCGCATACCAAGATTATATATTTCCCATTCCGAAGGAGGGATGGGCCTCCTTGAAAATTGATTACATGTATAGATCTGCAATCATGGGACTGCACTCGTATCTGCTGACCTCACAAGACCCAAATGAAGTGAAAGTTTTGAAACATGAGGAGAATAAATCTAAGATGACTTCCCTGCTTAGTCTAGCAGAAGCATACCAGTGTCAAGCAGGAATGGAAATCAAACCAGAAGTAGATAAAATTCAGGCAGCAACTGAATATGCCAAAAAAACAAAAGAAAGAATATAAGATGAAGGGTCAGATGAGAAGTCAAGAAATGTAGAAAATGCATAAATACAGTTGCAACTATAGAAAACTTCTGGAAGAACCTCGTGTTGATCAAGATTGAATGCAGGAATGGTTAAGGAGAGGCAAATTCAAACCAAAAGATGAAAGGTTAATATTGGTGGCCAAAGACAGTCAGCTACATACATGTTGGTTTACAATGTCCATTGAATATGTGGGAGAAACAGACAAATGTAGGTTTTATAAAACAGAACTGGAAACAGTTGCACACCTTGTTGCTGGTTGTGACATACTAATGGCAGCAGGACTGTATACCGAAAGGCATAATAATGTGGCAAGACTGTTGCACTGAGGATTGTGCAAACATTACGGCATTGAAGTGGCTGACAACCACTGGAAACATGAGCCACAAAGCATCATAAAAATATAAAATGATGAAGTCTACATCACATGGGATCACCCATTATCAACAGTTCAAAAGGTAGATGCGAGAAAAACAGACATAGTGGTCCATGAAAAAAAAGACAAAAGTAACATTGATTATTGAAATTGCTACACCCAGTGACTACAGTTTCTTATGTACAGAGAGACATAAAGTCATAAAATATCAAGATTTGCAGGCAGAAACAAGAGCATGTGGAAGAAAGATACCCTGATAGTTCCAATAGTAGTAGGAGCAACAGGTCTTATAAAAAAGAATCTACAATCGTTTTTAGATATGTTACTGATATATGTAACTCCGTATAAATTGCAGGAGTCATTACTGGGCACATTGTGGGTGCTGCAATGAGCACTTTTGGCTGACGTCAAGGACTGAAACAGTACTCATTTCATGAACTTTAAACATACTTTGACTTAGGAATGGGGTCTATTCCCGTCATGGTATTAGAAACCCAAAAGATTTGGAGAAATTAAAGAGAGAAGCAAAAGACATAATTTTGAGTTTATGGTGCTACAGTTAAGCTATTTGAATAATAGAGGGGGTAGTATAAAAGAAAGGACAGAATGTGATGATTTAAAATGGATTTTATTGCTGCAGGCAGACAAAGGTTTTGGCCTTAATGGCAATATACCTTTAAAACTGGCACTTAAAACTAGGAGGTCACATCACTGAGTTTAAATTAGGGCTCCATGGTTACTAATTTTATTAATTTTGTGTGTTGCCATTCTTATTTAAACTGTGGGCAGGATTCACGAAGCCTCCGTGTAAGAGTTATAACTCATACACGGAGGCTGCAGTTAAACGGAGTGATGTCAGCATGCTCTGCATATTCATGAGAGCATGCTGAATCACACCTAAGGCTAACACGGTCCATGTAAGACAGTAGGGGGCGTGTCCGTAGGCCGAGCCCTGTAAGCGGACACGTCCCCAGAAGAGTAAAGTGCCCAAAGTAAACACCCACGACAGAGTCCATGGAAATGTGAATAAACACAACACAACACATGCCCCCACAGACTACGAACATAAAATGTACAAATGAACATCTCATAATTTTTTTTTAAATTGTAAAGATGTTTAACTGTGAGTGCGCTCGTTTGTGCGGGCGTGCCCGTAGCGCAGCTACAGTTAGCAGTCAGTGGGAAAGCATTTAAGAACTAAATATGCAAAGTAAGCCAAGAAGCAATAGCGTAGCGGTAGAGATGTTGGCTGAAGAGCAGGCATTCATGGTTCGAGCCCCCACAACACCAATTTTTATTTTTAGCAAAATAAGCAGGAAACAAGTCCCTGACAAATATGTACACATAAAATCACATTTTATGTAAAATGTAATGAAATAGCCCATTTATATTGAAGAAATGTGAGGTAACAAAACAATAAAAAATGCCAGATGTGCCCCTAGCTGAGCTACAGTTTAACAGGGTGAGTGCATCTGCCCGTAGGTGAGCAGTGGTTTAACTGGTGCAAAATGAGTGCCCGTAGCTGAGCAGTGGTTTAACACACTAAATCTATGTGCCCCTAACTCAGCTGAGCGTAATATGCGTGCTTATAGCCAAATGAGGCTTAAACCAGCGTACCCCGTTTGCGCGGAGCTGCGCACCGTGCAAACAAGCTAACCGACGGGCAACGTTGACCAAGCCGTATCAAAACTGCCTTTACACAGACACACCCCTCAGCTTGTTTAGACAGTCATAAAAAATCAGGTTCGAACCCAGGATACTATACACCATAGTCAAGGTACTGAACCACTAAGCCATGACAGCAGTGCCTATAAATGCAATAATAGCTAATATATAGGAATGAATACAAACTGGAGCATGACAATGCAGGTTTAGTGAAGTTGATACAATTCCAAATTGGCCAATCACAGATATGTGCGGGAAAAACGGACTATATAAGCCCCATAGGCGGGAATACACAGCATAAACGATTGTAGAACTGACTTGCAGCCAGAATGACAGGAGTAGGTGAGGGTAGTTGCTTTCGAGCACAGAGGTGGGGCGTTGAGGAGTCCAGGTACATGGTCTGGCTCCTAGTCCACAATCATGAGGCCCAATTCATGCAGGGCCAGGTCCTGTGGGGAGCATATAGGGCTGAGGTGTGGGACCGGTTGGCTCATGATCTCACCAGTGCCACAGGGATTCCAAGGACTGGTGAGCAGGTCCATCACCACCATGTGGACCTGAAGAGATGCAAGCAGGACCAATTGAACCTTTGGATCCAGGAGGCCCGGCAAATGCCCAACGCCCCACTACTGAGTAAGTTACATTTAATTATGTATGTAAGAAATTAAACTAGCTGATATTATGGAGATGTGTATTCCAATATTACTTCATTTATACTACAGCTGCAGGTGTCCATTCTGCGAACCGCAGAGCCTACGGCGATAGGCTGGTGCGGTTGCGCCACCAGGCAGGTCAGTAATCCACTACCAGTAACTGTAAAGAAATATAAAAGTATGACAGTCAGCAAAACAGTGCAGTGTAGTCACTAAGTAATAAAATGTGCAAGTAACAGTGTGAAAGTGTTTGCAAGTATTGCTTGATTACAAAAGTGTGTTGCAGTCTGTAATCCAAACAGAAAAATGAAAATGTCTGACATAAATTCTGAAATAAAGATGCCCCACCTGTAAGAAAATAGTACACAACCTGCAGCAGGCTGAAAAGTATAGCTGCAGAAGATGATGAAATCACATGTGTGAAATATATCCCTGTTGAAATACTGAAACATGACAGAAGTGAGACTGCTGGAAAGGATTCTAATAACTACAGGTAAAACATGTCAATAAAGCCTAGAAGTAAGTACCATCCTGAATAGTAAAATGAAAACAAGTGAGAGAGTGTGAGAAAGTGTCATGAATCCAGCAATACAGTAGTAATAACCGTGAATAAAGTATACTGCAGTCAGTACAGAATGAAATGCATGTGAGAATCAAAACCAAACAGCGAAATCTGTTCAAAGTGTTGCTGCATCTGGAATGTGTATCCCAAAATCTGGATATGTTGCTCTCAGTCTGCAATATGCAGATAGTATGATTGTCTGATATACCAAACATCCACACCTGTCTAGAGCTATATAAAGCAAATGTAGCAGGATGATGTAGCTGAACAAAGCTAGATATGAATGTGTATGAAGAACAATAAAATGTATATTGATGTTGCAGTAACAGTCCTATCACCAAGTTGAAGTAGTTATCATATAGGAAACTGTAGTCAGAACAGTAGTGTGTATATATGTGCAGCTATTAGAAATGTACAGCATATGTATTGGTATTCAAAGGTGTTAATATTTTTTTCTTCACCCCACCCTATAACCACATATAACCCATTCCACGTGAAAATGGTATGTGCAATCACAATTAACACCCCTGGACATTTGTCCTGTTGGGTCATATATATTTGCATGTCCATTGATGCATCTGCCCTGTTCATATATCCAAACCTAGAAAACTGGAAACAGGGACCAAAAAGCAATACAACTTTCGCCACAGAAGAGACAACCAATAAGCCACAGGATGCAAAAATTTAATGAAGTGAAGCGCTTTTCGTCTGCTCGAACAGCAGACTTCATCAGACAAAATGAATGTGCTGTTGGTTACAATTTATACTTGTGGTAACATCCACAACTAGCAACAATTAAACAATTAACTTGATTAAGACATCAATTAAACAGTCAATTAAAACTCTTAAGTAAACATGCTCATTTTACTAAAACCTCATAAAATTGACCAAGTATTTAAAAACAAATAAAATTGAAAATAAATTTGATTAATGTCAATACCCCACACAGCTCAAAGTCACTCAAATAAATACATAAATATAACTATGCTAAAATATAAAGTATATACAATTTAAACAGCTTAGATAATTTCATATTATTTAAACTAGCTTGCTAAGCAGTACCTAATGCTATCATGACAATTCACTCAATATCATATAGGTGTTACACGTGGTAATAAACCAAGACTGGGGTAACCAGTCTATAGGTATGAATATTGTTAACTGTGCCTCTATGCTTGTTCGTTCCGCATAGTTAAATAATGTCAAAGTGTGTTGGTGAATTTGAAGCATGAACTCTGAACCAAAAAAATGACCAAAAATTGTTTTTCATAAAGGCTAAATATAAGAGTTCAGTTAGAATTCAAAAGAAAAACTGATCTAACCTAACTCACTAGTACTGAAAGTGATACTAGGATTATAAAACAAAAAGCTATCTTGTGAGGCTCTTTAGTTTTAAGATACTGCTAATTGAGCAACTATCATTAAGGCCTGGTTGTGCATAAGCATTCAACCTAATCTGCCATTTAAGTTCTAACTCCTCGAGTAGCAGTTTAAGGGGAGCGCCTCTTTTCTTTTCTAGTACCTGGTCAATGACCATAAATTTAAAGGAATGGTCGCTAAATGAGATTACATGTCTAGCTAATGGATTCTCCTCCTTCCTTTTCCTCATGACGTACTGGTGCTCGTAAATGCGCTCTCTCAATTTACGTTCGGTCTTCCCTACGTAAAATCCTGGACACTTCTGGCATTGTGCCAAATACACAACCATGCCTGTGTTACAAGTTGCTCTACATCGCAGGTTAAAACAGTGACCATTTACACAAAATCTATTAGTTTCATGTATATATTTGCAATAATTGCAATTTTGGCATTTATACATGCCAGGTATTCTTGTGAAACTAGAGTTGGAATTATCGAAGAGGGATTTCATATTTTTACCTCTCCTAAAGGTTATGTCCAAATGGTTACCTAATTTGCTGGTTAAACTTGCATTATTACTAAAAATGAGCCAATTTTTCTTAATAATATCTACTAAGGGATAAATGTTGGTTGAAAAAGTAAGAATTAATTTGGAATTACAGACAGGTGATGGCTCATTACCCATGTTGGTTAAACTGGGCACTGTGCTGGGTAGTGTCTGGCATTCTACGTCAACAGCTTTAAACAAAATCGGTTGGTAGATTCCTCTGTTTCTTTTGTCACTGACTTCTTTAACCAAGGCGTTCAGTAATTGCAAAGGGTAACCTCTATGTGTGAACATGTTGACAAGCAACTCACACTCACTAGTAAAATCCTCGTCCAGGCTGGTAATTCTGGCGGCCCTTACTAGTTGGCCCTTAATTACTGATCTTTTCTGATAACTAGGATGACAACTACTATAGTGCAGTAGGGAGTTAGAATATGTACTCTTCCTGTATATCTTGGCTGAATAAGCCTTTAAATTGATGTTCTTTGTTAACCATATGTCCAAATATTCTATTGCATCGTTACTGAATGTAGATGTAAAATTCAAGAAGTCAGTAGTAGTGTTGAAATATTCTAAAACAGAACTACTATCTATTTCACCACCTTTTATCAGAATGAAAATGTCATCCAGATAACGGGTGTAATACTTGATTTTACCCATCAGTGTAGCATTATTAAATACATATTCGTTTTCCCAATGTGCCATTACCATATTCGCTAGGCTTGCCCCACAAGGGGAGCCCATGGCCACCCCTATTTTTTGAAGGTAGAAATTATCCCCTAGCATAAAGAAGTTGTTATACAGAATCATATCCAACAGGTCTAAAACTAAGGCTATTTCTACTGTAGAAGCATTTTGTTTCTTTAAGAATATTGCCACCCAATCGGTGGCAATGTTCAAAGGAATACAGGTATATAAATCTTTTACATCAATGGTCATGAAGTTGCATTGATCGTCGAATTCTAGTTCAGATATTTTGGCCAGAAATGACCATGAATCCTTACAGATCTGGTTTTCACGAACTAAGTATTTCTGTAGGATATGGTCAACAAGCTTGGCACAAGTGTACGTAGGGGAACCTCTACCATCTACTAAGGGGCGCATAGGAGGGTCATGTAGCCCCTTATGTATCTTAGGTATCCCAAATATACATGGGAATCTTGGGTAAATGGTCTTCAAGTAATTAAATTGATCTTGGTCTATACACCCATCATGGAACATCTCTTCAAGATTATTTTTAATAGTGTTGCGCTTCCTAGTTTCTGGTAGAGAACTCAGTACATAAGCGTCCCCAACCAAGAGGTTGGTCATCCGATCGAAGTAGTCGGCTTTGTCGAATATCACCACACCCCCACCTTTATCTGGCTTACAGATACGTAAATTGTGTGATCTTACAAACTCTATCAGTTCAGATTCTTGGCTAGAATCCTTATCCTGATCATGTCTATGTGAGGATGAAAAAAAGTGCCTTAAATCGAGTTCACACATATTCTCAAAGCATTGGATGGTGGGGTGTAGTGGAGGGTTAAATGTACTTGCAACCCTCAAGTTGTTGTTCGTAAGATTATTAGAATCATTACCGAACATCAACTTAAAATTTAATTTACGTGAAAATAGCTTAATGTCGACTATTGTATTGACCAAGTTACTTCTGTGCTGCGGTACATAAGAGTGACCTTTAGCCAACAGTTCTGCCAACTCACTACTTATTGGGACGTCAGAAAAGTTATAAATGTAGAAGTCACCTGTACTATTTGTAGTGATGATGGGCTTAGAGGCCCCAGTATCAATATTAGTATCAGAAGTTCCAAACTCTGATTCTGATTCTAGAGAAGCATCATCGCTATTAATATTAATAACATTAAGTACAAGTAGGTTATTTAAGTTGTCAGCATGTGCTAACTCAGTATCACTGTCTTTATATTGTAAATTATATTGTCCATCTGCAATATCAGTAGGTGCTGTCAAGGCCTTCGTAGTTGGTACCTCTGTTGATAGCCTTGATTGGATTGATAATTGTTTCGTTGCTTGGGAATCGCACCCAAGCGAGTGGCGTCCTGAAAACCCTGGGGGTAGCCTGAGGTGTTAGGGTGGCCACCGTTAGTGAGTTGAGCTCTACGGTTCTGTAGTCTCTCACTTCTCCTGATAGGTTGTTCGTAATGAATGTCACCTTCTACTAGGTCTAGTTCAGGTGGTACTGTTATGTTGGTTTGATTTGTAGGGCTGACAGTATTGCCAAAGTTAGTAGCATTAAGTTCACTAGTTGGTTTTGATTTCTGCCATACTTGAGACACTGCTGGTAGAGGATATGCTGTACCAAGCTCGTATGCTCTAAGGTCACGTTCAAGTTTCTTAATTTTATTAGATGCAAGTTTGTTCAAGTAATTATCAATACTGATGAAACTGCGACTATATTCAAACTGGTACCTAGCAAACTCTTCATGCTGTTTAATCTCACAGTCCAAGGTAGTAGCGTCATTAATCAAGTCAGTTACCCATAGGCTATAGTGCTTAATCATGAGCTCTATTAACTCGAAACCCTGTTTATCAAATAGTTCATTTAAATCTTTGTGGAAACAGGAATTAGGGACCAATCCAGTAGGATACTGGAAGTGCCTAAGCCCCTTAGGTATAACTTTACACAGTAAACATTCTTTGAAATAAGAAATCTCTAGTTGAAGTTTTTTGACTTTGACCAAGATTTTATCAAAATCTTTTAATTTAGAAACAATATTAGAAGAGTTAATTACCCCAGGGTTATCGGTACTCAAAGGTAGTCGGTCAAGGTTGACTGTGTTGCTCCTGTTAGAGAGTTTAAAACCTTCTGCAAACCAATTCCCGAGCACAGGGAGCGCGTTAGACTCCGTTCGGGGTAAAGTAGAGGATTGTAGGTTCGACTCATTTCGTACTCCTGTAGGTGCTGTGATAGTGGTAGTAGTAGTCCTTAAAGCGTTAGCCGAATTTGATAAAAACTTGTGAAGTTCATCTGCCGGTGCATTTTGTAAGACTGGAATAGGTACCGGCAGTTCAGCAACAACCAGGTTAACGGCCGCACTTCCGGTTGCGTTACCAGCGTTAAGGTCGACTTGCCGATGATCGCTGTTCTCAGGCTGAGGGCTAAAGTGAATATTCGCTAGTGTGGGGTTAGACAAATTAGTACCAGAACATCCTGGCAAAGCACAAACCAAATTTTTTAAAACTTGTTGTTGGGTATCCATACAGTCCAGTCTCGCACACAGCGAGTCCATACGTTGAAGAATGGAGTCCAGTAACGTAAAATCCTGTGGCAGTTTATCATTCTCTGCTGGTGCTGTATTCACAGCACTGTTACAGCTCTGCAAAATAGCTGGAGTGTCATTAGGCGAAAAATCGCTGACACCGCTAATGGAACCTGAAGCCATAGACTAGTAATCCTTCACAAGCACAAACGTAGAAAACTGGAAACAGGGACCAAAAAGCAGTACAACTTTCGCCACAGAAGAGACAACCAATAAGCCACAGGATGCAAAAATTTAATGAAGTGAAGCGCTTTTCGTCTGCTCGAACAGCAGACATCATCAGACAAAATTAATGTGCTGTTGGTTACAATTTATACTTGTGGTAACATCCACAACTAGCAACAATTAAACAATTAACTTGATTAAGACATCAATTAAACAGTCAATTAAAACTCTTAAGTAAACATGCTCATTTTACTAAAACCTCATAAAATTGACCAAGGTTTCGAGTTATTAGAGCTCATGATTAAGCACTATAGCCTATGGGTAACTGACTTGATTAATGACGCTACTACCTTGGACTGTGAGATTAAACAGCATGAAGAGTTTGCTAGGTACCAGTTTGAATATAGTCGCAGTTTCATCAGTATTGATAATTACTTGAACAAACTTGCATCTAATAAAATTAAGAAACTTGAACGTGACCGTAGAGCATACGAGCTTGGTACAGCATATCCTCTACCAGCAGTGTCTCAAGTATGGCAGAAATCAAAACCAACTAGTGAACTTAATGCTACTAACTTTGGCAATACTGTCAGCCCTACAAATCAAACCAACATAACAGTACCACCTGAACTAGACCTAGTAGAAGGTGACATTCATTACGAACAACCTATCAGGAGAAGTGAGAGACTACAGAACCGTAGAGCTCAACTCACTAACGGTGGCCACCCTAACACCTCAGGCTACCCCAGGGTTTTCAGGACGCCACTCGCTTGGTGCGATTCCCAAGCAACGAAACAATTATCAATCCAATCAAGGCTATCAACAGAGGTACCAACTACGAAGGCCTTGACAGCACCTACTGATATTGCAGATGGACAATATAATTTACAATATAAAGACAGTGATACTGAGTTAGCACATGCTGACAACTTAAATAACCTACTTGTACTTAATGTTATTAATATTAATAGCGATGATGCTTCTCTAGAATCAGAATCAGAGTTTGGAACTTCTGATACTAATATTGATACTGGGGCCTCTAAGCCCATCATCACTACAAATAGTACAGGTGACTTCTACATTTATAACTTTTCTGACGTCCCAATAAGTAGTGAGTTGGCAGAACTGTTGGCTAAAGGTCACTCTTATGTACCGCAGCACAGAAGTAACTTGGTCAATACAATAGTCGACATTAAGCTATTTTCACGTAAATTAAATTTTAAGTTGATGTTCGGTAATGATTCTAATAATCTTACGAACAACAACTTGAGGGTTGCAAGTACATTTAACCCTCCACTACACCTCACCATCCAATGCTTTGAGAATATGTGTGAACTCGATTTAAGGCACTTTTTTTTCATCCTCACATAGACATGATCAGGATAAGGATTCTAGCCAAGAATCTGAACTGATAGAATTTGTAAGATCACACAATTTACGTATCTGTAAGCCAGATAAAGGTGGGGGTGTGGTGATATTCGACAAAGCCGACTACTTCGATCGGATGACCAACCTCTTGGTTGGGGACGCTTATGTACTGAGTTCTCTACCAGAAACTAGGAAGGCGTACAACACTATTAAAAATAATCTTGAAGAGATGTTCCATGATGGGTGTATAGACCAAGATCAATTTAATTACTTGAAGACCATTTACCCAAGATTCCCATGTATATTTGGGATACCTAAGATACATAAGGGGCTACATGACCCTCCTATTCACCTCTTAGTAGATGGTAGAGGTTCCCCTACGTACACTTGTGCCAAGCTTGTTGACCATATCCTACAGAAATACTTAGTTCGTGAAAACCAGATCTGTAAGGATTCATGGTCATTTCTGGCCAAAATATCTGAACTAGAATTCGACGATCAATGCAACTTCATGACCATTGATGTAAAAGATTTATATACCTGTATTCCTTTGAACATTGCCACCGATTGGGTGGCAATATTCTTAAAGAAACAAAATGCTTCTACAGTAGAAATAGCCTTCGTTTTAGACCTGTTGGATATGATTCTGTATAACAACTTCTTTATGCTAGGGGATAATTTCTACCTTCAAAAAATAGGGGTGGCCATGGGCTCCCCTTGTGGGGCAAGCCTAGCGAATATGGTAATGGCACATTGGGAAAACGAATATGTATTTAATAATGCTACACTGATGGGTAAAATCAAGTATTACACCCGTTATCTGGATGACATTTTCATTCTGATAAAAGGTGGTGAAATAGATAGTAGTTCTGTTTTAGAATATTTCAACACTACTACTGACTTCTTGAATTTTACATCTACATTCAGTAACGATGCAATAGCATATTTGGACATATGGTTAACAAAGAACGTCAATTTAAAGGCTTATTCAGCCAAGATATACAGGAAGAGTACATATTCTAACTCCCTACTGCACTATAGTAGTTGTCATCCTAGTTATCAGAAAAGATCAGTAATTAAGGGCCAACTAGTAAGGGCCGCCAGAATTACCAGCCTGGACGAGGATTTTACTAGTGAGTGTGAGTTGCTTGTCAACATGTTCACACATAGAGGTTACCCTTTGCAATTACTGAACGCCTTGGTTAAAGAAGTCAGTGACAAAAGAAACAGAGGAATCTACCAACCGATTTTGTTTAAAGCTGTTGACGTAGAATGCCAGACACTACCCAGCACAGTGCCCAGTTTAACCAACATGGGTAATGAGCCACCACCTGTTTGTAATTCTAAATTAATTCTTACTTTCTCAATCAACATTTATCCCTTAGTAGATATTATTAAGAAAAATTGGCTCATTTTTAGTAATAATGCAAGTTTAACCAGCAAATTAGGTAACCATTTGGACATAACCTTTAGGAGAGGTAAAAATATGAAATCCCTCTTCGAGAATTCCAACTCTAGTTTCACAAGAATACCTGGCATGTATAAATGCCAAAATTGCAATTATTGCAAATATATACATGAAACTAATAGATTTTGTGTAAATGGTCACTGTTTTAACCTGCGATGTAGAGCAACTTGTAACACAGGCATGGTTGTGTATTTGGCACAATGCCAGAAGTGTCCAGGATTTTACGTAGGGAAGACCGAACGTAAATTGAGAGAGCGCATTTACGAGCACCAGTACGCCATGAGGAAAAGGAAGGAAGAGAATGCATTAGCTAGACATGTAATCTCATTTAGCGACCATTCCTTTAAATTTATGGTCATTGACCAGGTACTAGAAAAGAAAAGAGGCGCTCCCCTTAAACTGCTACTCGAGGAGTTAGAACTTAAATGGCAGATTAGGTTGAATGCTTATGCACAACCAGGCCTTAATGATAGTTGCTCAATTAGCAGTATCTTAAAACTAAAGAGCCTCACAAGATAGCTTTTTGTTTTATAATCCTAGTATCACTTTCAGTACTAGTGAGTTAGGTTAGATCAGTTTTTCTTTTGAATTCTAACTGAACTCTTATATTTAGCCTTTATGAAAAACAATTTTTGGTCATTTTTTTGGTTCAGAGTTCATGCTTCAAATTCACCAACACACTTTGACATTATTTAACTATGCGGAACGAACAAGCATAGAGGCACAGTTAACAATATTCATACCTATAGACTGGTTACCCCAGTCTTGGTTTATTACCACGTGTAACACCTATATGATATTGAGTGAATTGTCATGACAGCATTAGGTACTGCTTAGCAAGCTAGTTTAAATAATATGAAATTATCTAAGCTGTTTAAACTGTATATACTTTATACTTTAGCATAGTTATATTTATGTATTTATTTGAGTGACTTTGAGCTGTGTGGGGTATTGACATTAATCAAATTTATTTTTAATTTTATTTGTTTTTAAATACTTGGTCAATTTTATGAGGTTTTAGTAAAATGAGCATGTTTACTTAAGTGTTTTAATTGACTGTTTAATTGATGTCTTAATCAAGTTAATTGTTTAATTGTTGCTAGTTGTGGATGTTACCACAAGTATAAATTGTAACCAACAGCACATTAATTTTGTCTGATGAAGTCTGCTGTTCGAGCAGACGAAAAGCGCTTCACTTCATTAAATTTTTGCATCCTGTGGCTTATTGGTTGTCTCTTCTGTGGCGAAAGTTGTACTGCTTTTTGGTCCCTGTTTCCAGTTTTCTACGTTTGTGCTTGCGAAGGATTACATATATCCAAACCTGATGGCCTGTTGCCATCAATCAACCCTGCATGTTGTTAGACTGTGTATTGCTGTTCAAATTATGCATGTGTTATGCTCGCTGTTCAATGGTGTGAATATCTGGGTGTTTGGTTAATGGGAATACTAATGCATGCTGTTACAACTAATTGTGAATGGTATTATATGTCACTAACCCAAACTGTCATGACATAATGCAAAACATAGGACGACAGGGAAGGCGGGTTCCAGCGGACCCACCTCTCCCACCTCAGCTGGCGAGTGCACCTGGCACTAGTGCCCAGTCTGGACCCTCCTCCAGTGGCCCTGTGCCACCTGCGGGTGGAAGCACTGCAGGGGATGGGGCTCACCCCCCCTCTGCAAGTGTGGCTGGAGGAGAACCACCACTCACCCTCCGTAGCATCCGGACTGTGGTGCGTAGGGAGATCCGGGACTCTGTTCTCGAGCCCCTACGCCAGCTTGAGGCACAGGTGGCACAACTTACGGGCATGCCTATTGCCTGGCCTACACAGCCCCCAGCACAGCACCGTCCTGGGCAGTGAAGGAACAGTGGCAACTGCCTATGGGTGGGGATATCAGTTCCACTGTTGCCATCTGTGGGCTCATGGGCTCTGGATATCCAAACCTCCGTCCCCGTCAATTGTGTAACCCCCCCCACACGTGTCATACACCGCCCCTGTATGCATCTTGTTTGTCTTGTCTGTTTACCTACCCAACCTACCTCCCCATCTATACCGATGTCCTTCACCTGACATACCACTCTCACCTGGAAAAAATAAATAAATAAAAAAGGGCACTCTGTACCCACAAAAAAATTACACCCCATACATAGCTGCCCATTCCGCACACATGTCTGCTGGACATGGAAAATATAAATTACAATTGGCTGTACAACAAGTATTATTGTTGTCCTGACACCTCTCTCAAGGGTGGAAGGTTTCAAATGTCACACCAAATTACATACATATGCACAGCTGTTGCTGATGAAGAAATGGGCAGCTATGGGCCTTACCTACATCCCTCCTGCAAATCCCAAGCTTGTTTCCCTACTGTCTTACCCTCTTTGTGACCCCTTTTTCACCACTTTCCTGTCTCCCCATTTTCATTTCTTTCAAAGAAAATAGCGCGGGTGTGCGCCAGAGTAAGCACTGTTAAGAGGTTGTAAGCAGGTGTGCGTGTGTGTGCGTGGAGCTAACCACCAGTGCGCATGCGTGAGCTCTGCACAAACCAGCGCTAACCCAGTTACAACTGCTTAAAAGTGCCTTAGTCACTTTGATTGACAGGTCCTGTAGTCAGTTCAAAAGCAAAATAAAATCCCACTGTCAGTCCCGAACCCAGGACCTAGGAAACAGTAGTCTGTATGACCTACCACTAAGCCATGACTCTTATACAAGAACATTGTGCTAAAATAAATATAACATGTAATAGTAGGGATGAATGTAAAGGGAATATAGGATGTGTAGTACACAAAGCATGTAATTTAGAATTACTGTCAAAACTACTGGATTCCCATAATAGTAGTGTGTGAACAGAAACAGCCATGCTAGTTGGTAGCTTGTAGGTAATAATGTCAGTTAATGTACATATATAAATGTATGTATATTTACATATATATATATATAAATATATATCTATATATAGTTGTAGGTGTCATTGTGCATACACACTTACTACAGGGAACAGGAGAGAGGAATGGAGAAATGTGAATCTACAACACAGCCTGAATCATGAGAGAGATACTAACCTTTACACTCACAGAACAGTGTCCACAGCATACCAGCATGGTCCCCGCCCTTACAATCTGAAAGGGCAATGCCTATCTCACATACCCTTATATAGCACTGTCCTGAAATCACAGTGAGAACTGCAATCAGTACACAACTGGCTGCATGCAATTAGCAAATGCTGGCTTACAATTGGTGCAGAGGCCATCACATGGACCTATGCAGATACCTACAAAAGCATCCTGTACTAACACTCCACACATGCAATACATTCATTGCACTGTCTGGAAGCAGACAGAGGGAGAGAGACAAACTGAGACAGAGAGAAAAAAAAAAAACACGCTACACACTGTGACTCTAAGCTGTCAGCAGTGACAGTAGCAGCAGGAAGCAGAAGCAGTGGTAACGCAACCAGCTGCGACAAACACAGGTAATGCAAAGTAGCAGGTTAATAGTCTGCATACTGTGAACCCTCCAAATGTTTCATAGGTCTGTATCTATAGGTATGTCCATGTGATATGTTGTGTGTACGTAGTTCCACCAAAAGGAGATGACTATACATTACATGTCAATCAGTGTTAGGCCATGATCCTGGCAGCAGTTGTCTGTGCGTTGCCCTCAGCAATGGCTATAGTGACTGCTTTGAAAGGTCAGCCAGGTACAAAAGGCAGGATCAGCCCATCACAAAGGCAAACTGGCTGGGAACAAGTGTCTGCAGGTACCCGATATCACTGCATATGCATCCCATACTGAATAATTCCATAGCTTAGCAGACCAGGCCGGTTATGCATATGATGTGGTAGTTCCCAGGGTCAGTAGAGGTGCCTCCTTAGTGGTGTGGGACCACTGTTGCTGTATGCCAGTGTCCAGGTACATATCCTGTAGTACGGCCAAGATTAATTATCAGTCTTATATGCGGTTGTATGTCCTCTTGGAGTGCATGTAGCACACATTCAGGGATACCATCAGGTCACAGTGATGCTGTGTGTTCTGCTTTGCTGAGGGCGGCCCTCACCTGGACATGTGAGATGATAGGGAGGTTACATACAGCTGTGATAAGTATTTCAACTGGTGGGGGAGAAGGAGGGGGGATACGTGCACCGAACCTGTCTGCAAGAATGTTGCCAATATCTGTGTGTTTGTTGAATGTTAAGTAGGTGTGTATTAACGCAGAGCATATCTGAGGCATTTGGTCCATATGTGTAACATAATTGAAGAAGGCCTTGTGGTTATCCATAGTGTTTGTGGCCATTTCCCTCCCAGAGTAGGTCGTGGCCATTGTTATGAGAGACCGTAGCGTAGTACCAGTGCTGATCACAGATGCCTTCCCTTAATGTGAATCTGCTCTGTCCTGCAGTAGCCTCCTGCTATTGTTATACAATCTGCCTCTGTCTGGGGTCCACTGGACAGGATGCCTAACCTTTGTGCATAGGGTCTGGGTTAGAAATGTGTGTGCAAGTTCCATGCAATCTGTGGCATGTCCGTGGTATGCATTTGCATAGGGCTCAGCAGTGTGGGTTGTGGCTTCCACTGGCCCAGTGTGCTGCATGGATACCATCTCAGTCCTAACAAGTGAATAACTGTCTAATCACATACATATCAAAGTAGTCTACTGTGCTGGTGGTGGTGGTGGGATATGTATATCCAGGCCGAGTAACTTGTGTCCACATCACACTAGTGGATGGCGTCCCACATACAGTACCTTGGGATGAACCCCCAGAGTGAGGTTGTGCATTGGACCTGTCAGTGTGTGCTGACCGATGAGGCATGCTACTATGTTGTGTGGAATGTGGCAGGTATTGTTGCACAGGTGTTGGTTGAGCACTAATATCTGGCCATGTACTTGTGTATCCACCACGACACACACACATGCAACATATGGGAGTAGTAGTATATCACTACACATGAGTATCATGTATAGTATGTGTGCCATATATTGCTGATATAGTCTGCTGATATCCTGTTTGTGTTCTCTTCCAGGGAGATGGCACGTCAGCGTAATCCCACCTACTCTGCAGCGGAAGATGAGGAGATACACCAGAGCCTGGTGTGGGAGTATGACATACTGTTTTCCCACACCAGTCAGAATCAGCAGGAGAGGGCTGCACTGTGGCAAGACCTTGTCCGTAGGGTAAATGACATTGGCACGCATAATAGGACATATGAGCAGGTACGACATCACTGCAGTGATTTAATCAGAAATGTCCGTCAGCGTGTGTCGGATATCCACAGGCAACAGGTCGCCACAGGAGGTGGGGTGGCCACACATCCCCCCCCTCACCAGACTGGAGGGGCTACTCCTAAGTGTTGTGGCTCCAGCCTCGGAACAGCAACAGCAGTACACCTGCATCATGATGGAGGCTGGATCCACACAGCAGCACGACATGGAGCATGCAGGTAATATGCCATATGTACACTTGACTGTTCTGTACACTGTTAGTTTATGCATGTGTAAGGTGTGTCCGTGGTATGTAGCTGTCATCATAGTATGTAATTGTGCATGTGTGATATTGGCAATATCAGCAGCTGACGTGTGAAAGGCAACTGGTGTACTACTGCACTGTATCATATGCAGTATCAATGGCACAGTTGTGCCCACTGACATTAATCTCATCATTTCTGCAGGTCCCTCCGGGTTACAGCAAGGCAGGCCATCCATGCTGGTGAGTGTGTTTAACAATACCTATAATAGTCCTGATAGTGCTAGTAACACTAGTGTAACTCAGTAGTGCTCTGTGTGTATACTGCAGGGTGTGCATGTGTGCATGTGTGCAGGTGTGCCTGTGCCCATGTGTGCATGTGTGCATGTGTGCAGGTGTGCCTGTGTCCACATGTGCATGTGTGCATGTGTGCCTGTGTCCACGTGTGCATGTGTGCATGTGTGCCTGTGTCCACGTGTGCATGTGTGCATGTGTACACATGACCACGTGTGCATGTGTTCATGTGTGCATGTGACCACGTGTGCATGTGTGCATGTGTGCATGTGTGCATGAGTCCATGTGTGCATGTGTCCACGTGTGCATGTGTGCATGTGTCCACGTGTGCATGTGTCCACGTGTGCATGTCTGCATGTGTGCATGTGTGCCTGTGTGCATGTGTGCATGTGTGCATGTGTGCCTGTGTGCACGTGTCCATGTGTGCATGTCTGCATGTGTGCCTGTGTCCATGTGTGCATGTGTGCCTGTGTGCCTGTGTGCATGTGTCCACGTGTGCATGTCTGCATGTGTGCCTGTGTCCATGTGTGCATGTGTGCATGTGTCCATGTGTGCATGTGTGCATAAGTGCATCACTGGTAACAATGTGTGGACACTGTAAACTGTGTTTCCTGTCTTCCTCCCACAGGTTCTGGTGCTGCTCTGGTGTCCTGCAGCAGGGAACCTGAATCTGGTGCCACAGGTACTGGTAATGATGATATCTGTGCAATGGTACAGGAAGGTGTGTCAGGGTCCGCCATTGGTCAGCCAATTGACAGTACACAGCTGTCAACCCCATCATTGCACACAGTCATCCTGCCAGTACATCCTTTGTCACCATTGTCCCTAGGTGATGGACAGGATACAGTGGGCATTGACCACGGTAATGTGGTACCTGTGGCACATGCATCCCCACACAGCAGCCATGGGCAGGGTCCTGCGATGGTACCACACAGACAGTTGCCCATGGGTTCTCGTGGGAGCATCCGTGGGTGTACTGCCTCTGGCAGATGTGCCCAAAGAGGTCTGTCAACCTCAACTATGTTTTGGGCTGTCATGCAGGCACAGTCGCGTATGGAAAGGTACACCAGACAGGGTCTGAGGAAGCTGAGAGCATGTCGCACAGCCATGACTGACAGTATGCGTGACATCGCGGATGCTATCCGTAATTTCACCAACGTCATAGACAGACGTTGTGGGGACATATTACAGCAGTTCCACAACCAAATGTCCATGAGCCAGGGCAATGGTGGGCGTTTGCGGCATCGACGTGGCCATATGCCAGCAACAGCAGCAGCTGGCAGTCGGCGTGGACGACAACAGGCCCGCGCACGCCCCCATAGTGCCAGCAGCAGCCCCAGCAATGCTGGGTCTGTGCTGTCATCGGAACGCCCCAGGAGACCACATGCACGTGGCTCTGGACAGTCCCAACAGGGACCTGTGTCCAGTCAACACACTCCCACTTCTGATGACAGTACCCAGTCTGGCATAGTACTGGATACGGTCCGTAGCACCCCTGCCAGGCACAGGTACCGTGTCCGTGCCCACAGACACTGATCTGTATGACCTGCCAGGTGCAGTCTGTGGCTGTCCACAAACCCCTGTATATGGCAGCCATGAGGTGGAACTGTGTGCGTGCATACACACATGCAAAATGTTAACACCTAGGGTGACCACATACACGCACACACTGCACCAACAGTGCCCCACCCTGTACTGCTGCCCCTCACCAACACACATACACACACATGTCAATTGGTGGTATCAGTGGCAGATTCAGACATACCTAATTCACACCCTGTGCATATGATGACACTGTGCCACCTCCTGCAATCTCCAACATCATTGCAGGAACAGGTAAACATGTTGCTGATGCACAGGGTGACTACATAGAAGTGTATTAGTAGTATCATGTTGGTAACAGTACAGTGTGCTGATATGACTGTGTGTATATCCCAGCATGCCTGATGCAGTAACCGTATGAATGTCCTGAATTGTCATCTGCACCCATAGTACGTACCAAAGTGTAACAGCTGCACATAATTGCATGCCGGTGGTAAGGATGTCAACAGATAGCCGCATACATGGGTAGCACAGGGGGGAAGCTAACGCAAGTAGTGATATGCAATGGTGGACATGTACAGTAATGGTGTCAAGTTGCCCACAACGACTATGCAATGTGGATGTTTGCGCATGTTGATATGTGTGCAGTACCAATGTAATCCAAATCACAATTAACTATGACATAATATCAGTTCTAACATGGGCATCTGCGCTGTGTATTCCTGGGTACATGTTGATAGTGCCTACATATTTGCATTGTTACTTACTGTTAGTGTTACCCCTTCTTTGTTGTACAATGCACTACTTCCAGCCCTGCTTACTGTAGCTTTGTTTGCATGCGTGTTCGCTTGGGTTACCCTGGAACACTGCTTACACCTGCAATGCAGAGTTACAGTGCTTCTGTGGACTCCTAGTGACATCTGCATAGTGTACGATATGTATGTCAAGTTTACACATGACAGAACGTCACTGTCCGTCCTGTTCGCATGTACGTTGCCTGTGACACATTGCACATGTCTTACCTGGCATTTACCCATGTGTGCAGTCATATATGCCAGTGCTATGAAACAGTAGCAGTACACCCACACATACACACCTTCAGTAAGTTGTTCCCCATTGGCCCTATGTGTTGGTACTCACCATGGCAATCACACTACTAGGGTAGCATGTGCAAAGGTAACCTGTGAATCACCTCTATGGTCCAGTTGTGGTTTATGTGAGTCATGTGGCAATGTCACAGCTGCCACATGTATGCAGTCAGCCATCACCCTTGGCCAGGAACGTACACCACATGTGTGGGATGCCACCACACAGCCAATCTGGGGACTGAGCTCTCTGAACCCAGTAATGCCATACCCTGTCAGGTGGCATGTCATATTACAGTGACTACAATACAAGTCAGACATAGACACGCACTGACAGCATGCTGAACACACTGGGGCATATGTGGGGACACAGAATAGCATCCTGCCTGAGCATCACACACCTCCGCAGCTGGCACACAGGCATATGTTCCGTCGGAACAGAGCACATGCCACACATGGCACACACATCCCATGTGCCACACACTCACAGCCTGTAGGGCTACACAACACACCTGCTACAGACGTGTCAGGTACCTGTCTTGGGTGCTGCACTGGGATCCCGCTCAACAGGCTGTATCTGGTGAAGGTCACAGTGATATGCCTCAGGGGCACTATGGTCCACCACAGAACACATGCATACAGGTCAGTCAGAGGCATGGACACATATGACTCACTCATTGACCATGCCACTATGGCTGACCTGAGACATACCTCCCTGGACTACATGATAGGGAACATAGAATGGATCTCTCAGCATGTGGCACGGGCCAGTATGAGCCTGATCTTGGTTGCCAACATACCCTCACCAGGTATGCTACCACTATATGTAGGAAGGGTGTTGTATGTCTACATTCTGCTCAGTCTCCAATGTCATTCATAGGGTATCCGCTGGCTGTCAACGTGTGCTTACATGCTAGGGAAGCCACAATGATGTGCAAGGGTCATCTTGCACGTGACACCCATGGCCCGATGTATATTCGCAAAGCTCCTTGATACACACATACTGCCTTATGCTGCAGGACACGGATTACATAGCCACCTCTGCGGGTATCACACAGGTTAGGACACTAACAGTGCTGCTACACAACACCAGCAGTGTACACTGCAAGATGCATGCACTGGACACTGTCCTCAGCACAGTGAACTGCAATGCCTGTGCAGTACCAGAGTCCTGATTCATGGCTCACAGGTGTTACCCATCACTAACAGGTTATGCCTCATACCATGCCTGTCGTCCCCTACACATGTAACACACATGGACAGGGGGGTGGTATCCCAAGGCACCACAGATACACACACCTCCAGGTTGTTGGCAAAGCACAAAGCATCAGGGCCTAATCATGTGCAGCTAACAGTGTGTCGGACTGCCATCTGGTTCATAGCCTGGCACACACAACCCTCCCATACACAGGAAAACCACCTATCCTCCATAACAACACTGGCAATATGACAGTCTCAAGAACTGTCTTTATATGGCTGGACTGCATCCAGCCAAACATTGTGCGTGAGCATTACTGTAGCTACGACACACTAGTTGAAGGGTTCACAGCATGTGGTCACTGAATTGCAGTGGAATGACATGTTACCACTCCCACAACAGGTGGGAACATGCAGCACCTGTACATCGACTACATGTAGACTATATAGCCCAGACCAGATGTGTATCCCCTGCTGTAGGTATTTTACCATATACACCCACACTGTATAGACACATACCGCGTATGCCCTGCACAGTAAGACACAGTCATATTGGTATACATTGCAAATACCATTTATCCACTTGAGGCATGTGTCAGACATGGTAACTACTGCAGGTCACAGGTATTTATGTGTATGTGTCACACACATACATCATGTGTGCAATGCCATTGCTGGTTTAGGCAATGGCATGCATTGTTATGTACAAAGACCCACACAAGGTCATAATGTGTGACACAACCACACGTGGCAGTTGTGGGTTACCAAAACATACCTATCTGTACTCTGACAATGGTAATAGACCCAGTAGCAGAGTGCACTATTGGCATTACTGGCCAACTAGCCCTGTTTGGCTGTGCTGATAGTGTGGTGACATCCCCTGTGTTTACTGGGGGAATATGCAGCATCTGGTGTATTGTAGTATTTGCCAAAAGGATCTGTTTTCTCACACTTGCATTTACACACACCCTACTACCCCCACACACACACATGCACACTTGCCATTTTCAGGATTCATACCCCTACCTAACTAAGTCACGACACGTGAGAGAGACGCATTAGCAAAGCGCACTATTCGGATTACTAGATCGTTCCTTTTCTCTGGCTGTACTTATAGGGTGCTGACATCATCAGTATTTTGAAAGGGTAATGTGCATCAGGTAGTGTGATCTCCTGATTGCCAAAACTAACATGTTTTTCTTACGGAAATGCACACACACAAACTCCCCACAGCCCAGCACACACACACTTGCCACTTGCAGGTTTCAAACCCCTACCTAAATATGTTATGGCACTTGAGAGCGATGCTGTAGCAGGTTGCACTATTCTGATTACTGGCAGATGTCTCTTCCCCAGCTGTATGTATAGGGTGCTGTCATCATCACTGTTTGGAAAGGGTAATGTGCATCATGTAGTGTGATCTCCTGATTTCAAAAAAGCACATGTTTTTCATACAGAATTGCACACACACAGAGTCCCCACATCCAAACATGCCATTTACAGATTTCAAACTCGTACCTAACTATATTATGACACTTGGGAAAGACGCATTAGCAGAGTGCGCTATTCGAATTACGGGGAGGTTTGCCTTCTCCTGCTGTACTTATAGGGTGCTGACATCATCAGTGTTTAGAAAGGGGAATGTGCATCCTGTAGTGTGTTCTCCTAGTTGCCAAAAGGGACATTTCCCTCACACAACATTGCACACACACTAACCCCCCTCATTCAAATACACACACTTGCCATTTGCAGGATTCAAACCACTAGCTAACTATGTTATGACACTCGAGACAGACACATTAGCAGAGCGCACTATTCGCATTACTGGGAGGTTTCCCTTCTCCTGCTGTACTTATAGGGTGCTGACATCATCAGTGTTTAGAAAGGGGAATGTGCATCCTGTAGTGTGTTCTCCTAGTTGGCAAAAGGGATATTTCTTTCATACAATCTTGAACACACACTATTTCCCTCCACACACACACTGAGCATTTACAGGATTCAAACCCCTACCTAATTACGTTATGACACTCGAGATGGACGCATTAGCAGAGCGCGCTATTCGCATTACTGGGAGGCTTCCCTTCTCCTGCTGTACTTATAGGGTGCTGACATCATCAGTGTTTAGAAAGGGGAATGTGCATCCTGTAGTGTGTTATCCTAGTTGCCAAAAGGGACATTTTCCTTCACACAACATTGCACAAACACTAACCCCCCTCATCCAAACACACACACTTGCAGGATTCAAACCACTACCTAACTATGTTATAACACTTGAGACGGACGCATTAGCAGAGTGCGCTATTCGCATTACTGGGAGGTTTCCCCTTCTCCTGCTGTACTTATAGGGTGCTGACATCATCAGTGTTTAGAAAGAGGAATGTGCATCCTGTAGTGTGTTCTCCTAGTTGGCAAAAGGGATATTTCTTTCATACAGTCTTGAACACACACTAACCCCCTCCACACACACTGAGCATTTACAGGATTCAAACCTCTACTTAACTATGTTATGACACTCGAGACGGACACATTAGCAGAGCGCGCTATTCACATTACTGGGAGAATTCCCTTCTCCTGCTGTACTTATAGGGTGCTGACATCATCAGTGTTTAGAAAGGGGAATGTGCATCCTGTAGTGTGTTCTCCTAGTTGGCAAAAGGGATATTTCTTTCATACAGTCTTGAACACACACTAACCCCCTCCACACACACTGAGCATTTACAGGATTCAAACCCCTACCTAACTATGTTATGACACTCGAGATGGATGCATTAGCAGAGCGCACTATTCGCATTACTGGGAAGATTCCCTTCTCCTGCTGTACTTATAGGGTGCTGACATCATCAGTGTTTAGAAAGGGGAATGTGCATTCTGTAGTGTGTTCTCCTAGTTGGCAAAAGGGATATTTCTTTCCTACAGTCTTAAACACACACTAACCCCCTCCACACACACTGAGCATTTACAGGATTCAAACCCCTACCTACGTTATGACACTCAAGACGGACGCATTAGCGGAGCGCGCTATTCGCATTACTGGGAGGTTTCCCTTCTCCTGCTGTACTTATAGGGTGCTGACATCATCAGTGTTTAGAAAGGGGAATGTGCATCCTGTAGTGTATTTTCCCAGTTGCCAAAAGGGACATTTCCCTCTCATAGCCTTTCACACACACAAACCCCACTCACCCACCCACACACTGAGCATTTGCAGGATTCAACCCCCTACCTAACTATATTATGACATTTGAGAGAGACGCATTAGCAGAGCACACTATCCGAATTACTGGGCATCTGTTCTGCACCTGCAGTATTTATAGGGTGCTGACATCTTTATTTCTACAGAGGTATGTACATGTAGTACTACCTGTCAGGTGGGGGATAGCATATATATGCATTTGCAGCCACCTATGTCAGGGTCAGATATGCACATTGCACTGGCAGGTTATGTTCTATACCATGCTTTGTGACCACAGGACCTGTAACACACAACACAACCAGTCCAGAACACCACACCCATATCCAGGACACACACTTAGCTTCCCTGGGAACAGTGCCGGGATATGCAGGTGTTCACATACACCATTCCAGTTGTTAACATCAGGTACAGGCATATTGTGTGTGAGAACTACTCAGGCCTCTACCACTTTACCCTACAGCCACTACAATTTGTGGGTCCATGTGCTATGGCAGAACCACACACCACAGCCACATGAGGGAATACATATTGCACCTGTCCATCTGCAACGTGGGTACTCACTATTCCACACCAGAGGTAGACCACCATTGTTGATATCTGACCATACCCACCTTTCCATGGACATCCATATCCCATCTCCACCCCCAGGCAAGGTTGTCACTGCACACAAACTGTATTTAGCACAAGCAGACTCTACACTTGTGAAGACTGGGGTGGACGACTTCAGAGGACCCATGCTGGGGGACTATACTGGCCACTCAGCATAATCCTTGACAATTGCATTCTATGAGCATGTGTATGGTTTGCATTGATCATGCTATCCCACATATACCCATGACTGCTCCACAACAAGACACCTGTCAGCTGTACACCAGCCATATATGAGCCGTACAACAGACAGAGTGAGCTAATACATTGCAGAGCTGTAGCCCACAGAGGGAGGACATCTGTGAACAGTTCCGGCACAGCACTTCATTCACACATAATCATTACAACACAGTGTTGACAGTGGAATTGTCCAGAGAATGCAGATAGGGCTCCCCTCAGTCTGTTATTGATGGACACCTACTGTCAGAGATCCCCAGCAACCCTCTTCCAGCATACACTGACAACATGGCTGTGGCTTAGCACATTCAATCCCTGGGACCTCCACGGTGCCCCTGCTTGACAGAGGCACAGCTCACTAGCCTCACATATTGCCTTCTGTGACCTACTTTACAGTGGCACAGTAGCCTACTGTACTGGGGATGCAGATGCCAAGCACACTCTGGCTGAGCTGTCATTCCCTAGGGCAACAAGCCTAGTATTGACCTCTACACCCATATGTTCAATTGTCGGATGCACAATATTTGTTGTGCTGTTCTACTGTTTGCAGGTCTTTATTGCCATAGCATTCCCTGTTTCTATGACCAACTTGTGTATCTGTGGAAGATGTTTCCATATGACGGTGATCCACTATATCATTTATGTCTCTGAGGTCATTTACTGTGTGCACTGGGCAGACTGCTGTGTTGTGGTTGCTTCCTGGACTGACACGTACAAATACCAGATATGTGTGACCAACTGCTAAATGGAGATATGGCCTAAGTGTGTGAGCATGCCCAGTTCAGCCTTTCCATGGCATGTTGTCTGACATATGCCTCATTTATCAAAGTGTGCGAGCATGCCCAGTGTGGGCTTTCCATATGTTGCACTCTGTCCACCACATATTTGGGTGTGTGTGAACTTCAATAATATCTCATGTTTATGGTTGTGTGTTGGGTGTCATGCTGTGCACTAACTGGCCAACAGCTTCGTGTCTGCCACAACAGGGATTATACTGTGCCTGCAGGGATTGCATGGGATACTTTGCAAACAGTTCTCAACATACTTTCATAATGACCTAACACTGTAGTACCGTATAGTGTACTGGTTCAGTACTTTCACTGTGGTGGACAGTATCCTGGGCTTTAGTCTTATGACTGCTTGACATCTTCATAGAGAGCACAACAGACTGTGTAGGGGCCAGTTGTGCACATATGACCATGTTGCATTATGTTCAGATATGGACTACCTACACCAGGCTTGTCCAACCTTGCTAGTGTATTCCACAACATGGGTGGACATTGGCAAACACTAGCTATGTTCCCTAGGCCATTTCTGATGCTAGTCACAGGGTGTGTTTGTCCTTCAACACACATTGTAACTGGAGTTTGCCATGACATGTGTCATGGTTAGTATACTGTGCCTCCGTCTACCTCTGACATAACAGTGATACCCAGGGTTAGCCTACCATCTCCCATCCACTCATCAGGATTCCTCTTGAGGGGTGTCGATAAGTGACTCTCTGGCTGACCTGTACCAGGAGTTTACTGAAGAGTGGGGGTGCCTTCTGTGTTATGGATCATTCTGTACAGCTTGTCCTATGTATGTCAGTACTGGGGTTCAGGTCTCTCATGTGCATAGCTCACTGCCATTCAGATTGTACAAGGTGCAGCATGTTCATTGATTCCAGGTTGGACATGGCTTCATACATCAGGCACAGCTTGCCTGTAGCTGGGCAGTATGGCAGAGTGTGGGGCTGCAGTTTGTTTACTCAGGCAACACATGGCATCTGTTCATGCTCTTTGCTACTCCTGGTGGGGTACTGTTGTGGACTTTACAGTTGATGGAGGTGTCTGCTGAGGTATATCCCACAGGGGCTATTGTAGTCAATTGTGACGCTGATGGAGGATGACTGCAGAGCCACAGTGACATCCCCTTATCTACATCTGCCAACTTTCATGTTTGGGTGGGTATATAGTATATGTTTCTGCGAACACTACAGCCACATGTTTGTCCAGTGCAGGATATCTATCACCTTTTGTACCCAGGTCTCACATTACATGTTAGGTACGTCATGGGTTAACACCTGTGTGGTAATTTGTGGGCACTTACTGTATATCCACGGTGGTTGTCTATACACAGTTCTGCAATTAGCTTGCTGACATGGCTATGGCTCCAGTTGTCTGTTTGTAGGTGGCCCTTTGTGGGTTGCTTGTGTCAGCTGGGGTCGGATATGGTGGGCTGTTTGTACTCCTCTGCATACATGTTCAGTCACAGTCCTTCCATGTTGGCCTATACCTATGGGACATATATATAGAATGGGGGGGGGCAGGACCAGGCCTTGTGGGATGCCACTCATATCTGCTTTGTAGTCTGACATGGATGCGGTATGTCTGACCATGTCAGTTCTGTCCTTGGTCTGGTTTGCAACCCCTCTACTGACATAGGGGTATATATTTAAGCTGGTGAACATATCCATACTGAACTCGTACGGTATTGTCTAGAAGCATGTGCACGGTCCAGCTACGCTGTGTGGACCACATTGCCCTCATCAATGACCTTAATGACTGCTTCAAATGGGTCAAACATGTTTAGGGGCAGGATCTGCAGTTACGACAGGCACACTGTGTAGTGGTCAGTATCAGTAGGTCCACATTAGCCTTCTGTCTGCGGTACATACTGATCCTTTCCATAGCTGTGCAGACCAAGCTTGTCAGGATCCTGGGGTGGTAGTTTGCAGTATCCATTCAGGCAACACCTTTGTTGTGATGGACCACTGTTGTTGTACACTGCTCTTTGGGTACATATCCTGTGGTAAGGCTGACATTGGGCAGTAGTGTGATTTGGCATTCCATTATTCTTGGAGTCCATGTTGGCCTCAGCCCAGGACACCATCACATACTTTTGCTGCTGTGTGTTTTGCTTTGCAGATGATGGCTGTTACCTCAGTATCTGCAATGTCAGGGGACCAGCAGTCTGCTGGGATAGATATTTTGCACTCTGGGGGGGGGGGGTGTTTGCACTGCACCTGTCAGGTTGTATGTTAGCAATATGTGTGTGTGTTTGGTATGTTGTTTGTAATATCTTTGTGATTCGGAGCATATCTGTGGATGCCCAACATGGTTCCTACCATCAGTTGGGTAAGCCTTGTGATTATCCTTAGTGTCCTGTACATTTTGTATCTTCATAGGTTCATGGGTTCATACTAGGCTATCCACCCTAGGGCATTAGTAAGCCTAGCCAGAGTGTGTGTGTCTTTCGCCACTCCTTGCTATGTTTCTATTATGGCCATTTATTAATTTCTTCACTGTGCCTCTGTCTGGTCGTGACACAGTGAAGACCCCCAGTATACATGTACGATCATCCATCCACTTGGCAATATTCCTGTTGAGGGGTGTCAGTGAGGGGCTCTGCCTAATATGGATTGGGATCCTGTTTCTGGGTCTGGGGAGCCTCTGGGTTATGTATCTGTCCCTCCAGCACATCTTATTTCATTATGTGTTGAGGCTGACATCTGTCACTCTCACAGCTCCAATGGCTTTGATTTCCTGTGGTGGAGCATGTCCATTACTCCTGTGTTGGACATGGCCTTGTACAACAGACATACAATGACTCTGTGTAGGCAGTCTGTGACTGCATTCAGCTGGGGTGTCTACAGCCAGGCAGCATATGACATATATTTCACACCCTTTATCCTGTTGGTGGGGTAACTATGAGGTCTTTCGAACCGCTGCAGGTGTCATATACGGTACATCCCATATGAGTCATTGTACTAGATTATGGGTCTGATAAGGGAACAGTACAGCGGCACAGTGACCTCTGTTGATGTAGATATGAATCCTTTCATGATACGGTGTCCAATATCGACAATCTTCCTAGCCACATTGGCATTGTGAGTGTCACATGGCAGATTTACTGTCGACTTGTGTCCCTAGGTCCCTGATTACTCTTTGCATACATAATGGTTTGCCACCTATGTGGTAATTTGTGTGTACCTTGTCTGGTATTTGGTGGGACATTCATACTGTCCAGTGTCTTCAGGATGTCTGGGTGGAGTTCTTGTGTGTGAGAGTGTGGTCTGTCGCATGCTACAGACTGTACAGCAGTTTGGACTACACTTAGGTGCACATGGGTGGTCTCCGCTGCTTTGTGCATTGTCAGTTACCTGGCTATATGGGTGTCTGTGCTGCATATGGATACTCCCCCTCCTCTGATGTTTTGGTGCAGGTGTTGGGGCCATAACACATGATATGTGGTATAACCTAGTAGTGCTGGTGTGCTATCACTAGGCTTGCAGCAGGCTTCTGTCACTGCACAGACATCGATGTTCTCCATAATGGGAAGTGCCTCAGGGGCATGCATATTGCAGTTTACACATCTGGCATTGCTCAGCATTACCCTTATGTTTCCTACCACTTATGTTTTCTAGGGTGGTGGGTAGTCTTTTTGGCCTTGCCTACATACGGCTCTATGGAGGTGGCAAAGGCCTTATCCAGTATCCAGATGCACAGGGGTAACAGGTGCAAGCCATCCCTGGAACAGCAGCATGGCTTGTCATGCTTGACATCTCAAGCAGACAGACATTAGACCCTCTTGGACTGACAGCTGTAACTGTGCCAGCTGTTAAACATGATCATTCTGTGTTTGTACTGTGGCATCATTCTTGGTGAGGGTTGGATGCTGCACACAGCCAGTGTCATACCGGCCTGGGGTACATACTCAGAGGGATCATCCATGTCTCTTTTCATGTTGACCAGGGAGGTACATCTCAGGTCATTCACACCAGCATGAACATTGAGTGCATCATATTTCTGCTTGCTTTGGGGTGACCTGCGTACTTGTGTTATGTGGCATTTTGTGGCAGCCTACAGGCAGCTTACTCTACCCTTTCCCTTGTTCAGTCTGGTGAGTGGGACAGCAGTGTGTCTGCCTATACAGACACCTATTACAACTGTATCAGGCATGTTGTTTCTCCTTCTGGCCTGTGACTGTTTGGCACACCAACTTTGTGTACTATGCGTTGCATGTGCTATGTTTGGAGGTTGTGGTTGCATGTGATCTGCTTTGGAGGCTTCTGTTGGTGTGGTGTGTTTGTAATTAGGGCCTCCGGGAATATTTTTCTGTGTTTATGTGTTTGGTTTACAGTTGTGGTAGGTCTATGTGGGAATGGGTTTGTGGTGTATGTGGTTACCTTCTCCTCCTGACTAGTTTTGACAGTACTGAGTTGGTGGAGCTCAACCTCTGGTTTGGATACATGGTTGCATCTATCACATATATTTGTATTTATTGGGGGGTGTTGTGGTTGTCTGTGTACTTGGGACAGGTGTCACATTGCCTCTGGATTCATAGATTCTACTTGTTGTGGCTGGACTTAGTGGATTGTATGTGTGGACATATGTTATTGCCATACTACTGGTCAGTGATTACTTCCCTTTTTATGTTTGCTCTATCATGTGGTAGCTTCCTCATTCTCTTGCATGGTTTGGTAATGGCTGGAGTCCAGCATACCAGATGCCTGCATGTATGGCATTGTGTGTTGTTGTTATTTGTGATTGCATACTCCAAGCATTCCTGGCTGTGTTCATGGAATGCCTGTATAACATGTTCTGTGGTGTGTCCCATATTCTGCACTTGCACAGGGCCTTTCGTGGATTCAACATCAGTTTGGAGGGCTGCAACCTATGCTTTACACATGTTTTTCACTGTGGTATTCTGGCCAGGGACTGGGGTCGGGATGTGTATATCCAGTGTGATTACTCTATGGTCTGGTCTTACCAGTGAGGGATACACTTCTCATCTTGCCATCCAGTACACATGTTGCTGATTATCACATCCAGTATGCTTACCCTCTTGTGGGAGTGGTACGTTGTTCCTGGGCATTTTGGTTTATGGATTCTGGGAACTTTTCTCCTACTGTGTTGGTGCTAGTATAATGCTCCCAGTGTATGTCTGGGTATTTTCAGTCAAGCAATATAATGTGGTTTGGGGGGCTTGATATATTCATGTATTCCAACATAGGCCAGGTGCAGTTCCTGGTATTAGGACAGTAGTCTGCAGCAGGCTATATACTGGGAGGCGGTTTTAGCCATTGGTATGTGACCATGGCTAATCCATGCTGCTTTTTGTTGTGTTACCAACATGGGGGTGTGGTTATCCTTGACATTTATTGCGAGTCACCCTCCTTTTGTAGCTTGTTCCATGTTTTGCGGCTGTACAGCACAGTATGAGGTGTGACCTGGTAGTGTTAGGGTGCTGATGTGAGCCTTGACCCAGTTCTCTTTTACAGGACTGGTATCTACATTCTCCATACTGTGTGCGTTTACACTGCACACATCTTGCTGTTTAGACTTCTGGCATTGGGTAGCATTACATCTAGGTTCCTATCCCTTGTGGTACCTATGAAGGTGGGTTTGTGTTTTGAGACTTACCTATTCAGGGCATGCTGTGGGTACTGACAGCCTTTGCCAGTATCCATGGGGCATGGAATGATAGGTGCACGCCACCCCTAGCAGGTGGTGCATCATGTCATGCTCCGCATGTCTTCCCAGCCTGAAACACATTGGCTACACTTTGACTAACTGCATTACTTCAGCCAGTTATTGCACTTGATCATCCCATCGTCATTTTGTGGATTCATGCTTGGTGAGGGTGGATGTTAGTCAGGGTGCTCAGGTGTGCATATAGTACATGGTGTTACATTACTTAACACATGGCATTCATGCCTCAGGTGGTGCTGCAGGGCTGCCTCTGTCGGATGCATATTACACTTCCCTGTACATGTTTGTGAGCAGGTCATGTCATTTTAGGCATCCATGTTATTATTTGAGTGAGTCAGAGGGGTATCATTCCCAGGGTTCCTACTGAGCCAGTGTATGTGCTATGCGTTGCCTCTTTGCCAAGGCCAGGGCATACTGGGCACGCCTCCTTCTGCCTACTGGGGCAGGCTCAGGTTGTTCCTCCTCCGAGTTACGCCTGCCTGTGATGGCCTTGGCAATGGTGGGGGGCTGTTTGGCCCAGCCCTATGCTGGTCCTGCTGCAACTGTTTTCGCAAGATCATATTATGTAGCATAGCACATACCATGACAATTTGGGTACATGTAGTTGGTGTGTACTGCAAGGCTCCACCAGATGTGTCCAGACACCGGAACTGTGACTTGAGCAGCCCAAACACACGCTCTATTACATTACGTGTTTGTGCATGTGCCTCATTATGGCGTTCCTGTTCAGGTGTGTGTGCGTATCTGATGGGTGTCATCAGCCACGGCTCCAGTGCATAACCTGCATCCCCCACTAGGTGTCCGTGTGGGATGTCCCCATTGGCAAATGTCTGGTACAGCTAGGCCAAATGCCAGATGTGGGAATCGTGGTAACTCCCAGGGCAGCCAGCACACACATTCATTATTATGCCCTGGGCATCACACACGACCTGGCAGTTGATGGAGGGGAAGCACTTGTGGTTAATGTAGGCCCTACCCCGCTCACCGGCTGGTGCTTTGATGCGTATGTGCGTGCAGTCTATTGCACCCACTACCTCAGGGTATTCCGCTATTTGCTGGAAGAGATGCATATTACTGGCCAATACCTCACGGGCATTGGGGAAATATACATGATCACCGACATGTGCTGACATGGCATCCAGGAACTGGTGCAGTACCCTGGAGGCTGATGCCTGAGATATCCCCATCATATCACCAGTTGGTCTCTGGAAGGCACCTGTTGCTAGTATTCTTAGGCCAACACATACCTTGGTTTCCACTGGGATGGGTTCCCCTCTGTTTGTTCTGTGTGCGAGGCATGGCCTGCACAGCTCAACAATTTGCTGCAGGAGCTCTCTGTCCAATCTATAGTGCTCTACTATCTCCAGCTCATGTAACCCGTGGTAGGTGACCCTGGGCCTGTACACTCTTCTCCGTCACCTCACTGTGGGTTGTCTGGCACCATCTGCATTGTCACCACCCTCAGCAAGTCGCCTATGTCTCATTATGACAGCTATGGCAGCCCCTAACATTTCTGCTCTGAGTGAAGCTTTTTCAGTTTTCACTTCTATTAGCTTACTCCTGTCTTGCAGTGTCTCTTAAGAGAAACATCCTGCACTACTGTTTGCAGAGTTTTAAGTGCTGGGCTGGGCTACTATTCTGCCTGTGTAATTACCTGCTTCTAATTGTTTTCACCTGCTAGCTTCAGCAGTTATCCCTGCTAGCTTCCTATTAATTCTGTTGCTTCCTTTTTCCTTTCTGTTTCCTCAGGGGGGAGCAACGTGCATACCAGCAGAAACACGCTCACAGTGGCTTACACGCGCGCACACGTGCTTACACGGTTCAGAATCTACTTCTTCAGGTTAAAACGCGCGCACACCCGCGCAAACACTGTTACACGTCTGCCAACAGCCTTCAACATGCTCAGCCTGCCCTACACGTGCGCACACCAGCGCAAACAGTGTTAAACATCTCCCAACACACTCCCACATGCTCAGTCTGCCTTACATGCGCGCACACTGCCCTACTCGCGCTTCTTGGCGTGCACACGTGCGCATGCACGCCCAGCAAAAAACTTTGGTGTAAGTAACAGTGTACACCTTCCATTTCTTGACTTTCCCTGACTTGTCTAGTGGCACACCTCTTTCCATGATCTGTGTCTGTCATCTGTCATGTTACACTGACCTCCAATGAACTGCATTTCTTTCTACCATTCCCCCCTGTGATGTCACCTATCTCCTACTCTGTTCCTCCCCCTTATGTATCTCTTACACTACTCAGACTGTGCTCATTTGCTATGTGACTGTGAGATTCAGTATCCTAACCCTCATTTACATGAGATTGCCTACTAATGCTTAGTTACATGTCTTAGACTCAGCTTCCCCCCTTAGCAACCACTACATGGTGGCCATGTTGTTTTTGGTCTGCTGGTCTCTGCATTGTCATTTCATGTATTGCATGAAACCCACATTTGTGGGTTTATAACCTTCTTTTTTATGGTTTTATACAGCGCAGTCCGTTTGTGCGGGGCTGCGCTGGGTTTGAACATCGCCGAAAAAAAATTATATTTTTAATATTTTTGCATCAGGTTACCTTGCCAATGGCCACATATTTGGCCATTGGCATGCTGCCTGAGACATATGCACCCTTTATTTGGAGCTGACATGGCTCCGTTGTGGAATTTGCAGAAAAGTACTCAGTTGTCAACTGAGTACATTTCTGCAGCTAAAATGTCTCTTACACGGACTGGTTTCTGCTTCGTGGATCGCTAATATACCTCATTTGCATACCTTTTCAGCTGCAAGTGAGGTATTTAGCATGTCCACGCCCAGTCCGTGTAAGAGACGTTTTAGCTGGTCTCTTACACGGAGTTTAGGGCTGTTCCTGGATCGCGAGGCTTGCATGGAGTGTTACACGTCTCTTACACTCCGTGCAAGCCTTCGTGAATCCTGCCCTGTGTGTTTGCAAGTTTTCTATGGTCTGATAAAATGCAATAGCATGAAAGTGCTTACCTAAGGAAATAAAATAAATGACTTCAGCAGAGGTGGCTTGTTTCTTCTTGTTTTTGGAATTCAGTATTTATTAACCAACCTTTAAACACGGTGTGTGTGTGTTGTTGTGACATGAAAATAAATGCTGGATTAGAAGAAGAACTTTTGCACAAATACTTGTGATACTCAAGTTTTTATAAAATTTTTGTGGGTTCTTAGGGGCCAGAGGTTGAGAGTCAGGAGCCTGAGATGTATCCAAAAGGGCAGCTAAAACAGGAGGTATTGCAGAAAGTCTGGGCAAGTCCATTTGTAAGAGTTCATAATATTGCTTTTGATCATCAAAAACCTGGAACAGTCCCACTTAAAGTGTTTCATCATGCAGACCACTGTACCCCCAAAAGGTAATTCTTCAAAAGATGAATCTGGAGACAGTGAATCTTCATTAGACCTCAAGGTGAGAAAAGAGTGGATCTGGGAGGAATATGCCAATGACTCTTCACCAGAATCCAACTCTTCATCACAAGAATCAGAATCCCAAGGCCTTTTAGAGGGGGAGGAAGATCAGGGAACAGAAGCAGGGACAGATAAGCCTTGTGGGGGTTTCAGACCCATAAGGGCATTGAACAACCTCTGATCAAAGTCCTGCCCCTCTTTCTGATATATATATATATATATATATATATATATATATATATATATATATATATATATATATATATATATATATATATACACACACACACACACACATTGTTTTTTTGTTTTTTTTTATTATTTATTTTATTTTATTTTACATTTGTTGACTGGGATTGTCCGACTGAGCTGAAGAGCCCTTTTTCAGCGGAGGCCTGGGGAGAAAAGCTCCAGCATATTATACAATTTTCATTATAAATTAGTATTAAACAGCAATGTTACATGATTATTACAAGGCATTAAGTAGCAATACAATGTTATACAGTGTCAATAATCAGGAGTATAGTATGACTATTTAAAGATGTATAAAAAGAAATATGTCATTAAGATGAGTATAGTTTTTGGGGTAAGTGGTTACAAAAACCCAGTTTTATCATGATGTAGTTGCATGACGGCAAGACAATTACAATAGAATGCTTCTCTGAGGCAATTTGCTTAATAGATTTTAGAAGACAGTAGAAAGAGTAGTCCAGGAAGATTAGAGAGAGCTAGTGAGAAGAGTGAGTTAAGGGCAGAAAGTAGATTAAGGTATGAGAAGTAGGGGATGTTAAGGAGGGAGTATGCAGTGGCAGGACCAGTGACTTTTAAAGTACTCTTTGGTGGCTGTCTTAAATTGTTTGGGATGTGTAAGGGTCCTGATTTCTAGTGGGAGCCTATACCAAGCAATAGTGGGGTGATAGCTGTACATGTTGCGTCCCAATTTAGACTTGAGTTTGTAGATTTGTAGTAGGTCTTGGTTAGAGGTTCGGAGAAGTCTAGAGGGAGAATAATGGGAGATGAGAGGGGATAGTGCTGTGCAGTAGGAAGGCTGGTATAGGATAGAACTGATGATCTGGATTTGAGAGAGAAGAAGCTGGTGGGATAATTCAAGCCAGTTTAGGTGTTTTAGAGAGAGACATTGATGGGATTTGTAGGTTTGTTGAGCAGCAAATCTAGCTGCCTTGTTGTAGGTAGATTTGAGTTTGGTCAGGAGTGTTGAGTTAAGATTTGTGAGAATTTGAGAACTGTACATTAGACTGGGTAGAAGGTATATATATATATATATATATATATATATATATATATATATATATATATATACATATATATATATATATATATATATATATATCTATATTATATCCTCGAATGCTTAAAAAAGCGAACGCTGATTGATCGAACTTATTTTCGCGAAACTGCAAAATATCGAAGCAGCAGAAACTCAAATTTTTTCCTTGGAAAAGAATTTGGTTGTCCATTTCTGTTGCTTCGGTATTTTCAGTGTTATGGTGGAAAGTTACCGGTTGGATTCAGGTAAGTGTGCGATTGTGTGGATGTGAGTGTTAGGGTGATTTAGGTGAGTTAGAGTTAGCGATAGTGACGGACCTTAGGGTTAGGGTTTGGGTTAAGGTAAGTGGGTAGTTAGTGGTGTGTGCATAGTTTAGTATAGGGTTAGGTATCAGATTTTAGGTGTATGTGTGTGGATTTCTGTTTGTTTGGTGTGCTTGTGTTGCGTGTATGTGTTTTGGATCAGCGTTTTTTTTCCCTGGGAAAAAAATCGCTGATCTGACAGTTCGAGATTGTAAGCTTTCGCTTAAATTAGGTCGATCAATCAGCGTTCGCTTTTTTAAGCGTTCGATGATATAATATAGACCATATATATATATATATATATATATATATATATATATATGTTTGTTCCTTTTTTAAATGAATATCTGCTTTAATAAATCTAAGAGGTTCAGACCCCTGCCTAGTTTCAATGACAGTACCAGGCACTTCTTCCCTAAGTAATAGATGGGGAATCTCTCTAGGCCCTTCAGGTATAATCAGCCATGGTTCCCTCTCTACATCTACACCACACATATGCCAGCCTCAGTGAATATTCCTCTTCAGCTACAAGTACTCTGATTGTAAGACTGCTGTTTGCATTGATTTTTTGATTTTTCTCATCCTAGCAGCCCACCCTACTGTAAATTACAGTTTGCAATCCCCTTCTAGTTCTATTTCTGCTGAACACTGATAGCTCAAACTGACAAGGCACTCCCAATTAGATTCTTACAGTTCAAGTTAGCTTTGTTTCATATAATCCCATTTCAGTTAGTGCACATTTCATTATTCAGAGTGTTAATCTGAATCTTGTATAATTTTTTCTGCATTTTTCCTTGTTTTAACCAAAAGTCAGCTGTTTGCATTTTAACTTGATCTGGGGCCTTAGTCTTGTAATATCCCTCACAGTAGTGGGAGAATTGTGTTGCTGCAGGATCTGAACCTCATTTACTTGACTTCTACTGCTTTTTACTGTTTGTATTTTCTTGGTGTGAGGGCATTAGTCTTGTAGTATAATGTACAATAGTGAGAACTGCAGCAGGATCTGAGCCTCATTTATTACATTTCGACTGTTTTTTTTCTGTTTAAATTTTACTTATTCTGAGAACCTTCGTTTTGTAGTATCATTCGCACTAGTGAGCAAATTGTTTATTGCTGCAGGATCTGAGCCTTATATATAAACTTATACTGCAGTTTTACTGTTCACTGATTGATTTTTCTCTAACTCATCTCCTATAACTTGTGCTGAGCTGTGCAGCAGTGGTCTGCAGTGCCCTGTATAGATGCAGCCACCTAGAGTTGTAATTTTCCATGTAAAAGTTCCTCTGCTATTTTTGCAAGTATCTAGCTGAGTGCAGAGAAGCTAGTTTACCCACTGAGAAGCATTACTCCAAGAGTGTTGTTTTAGATCAATCCTACATTCTCCTCCTAGCCTAAAATCTCTAAACCCCGATTATACCACCCCTCACCGACCACAAAAAAGAGGATCTATAGCCATGGATGTACACTTTCCTACTGTCTCTGTAGCCACTCACATTACAATAACATGAGCATTAATTACCAGGTGTCCATGGTAGTGAGAAAATCCTTCTCTATAGCACAACTCATAAGTAAGGGCATGGCATCCAGATCTAAGGCAATCATGGTCTCACTATTATTTATTATCATAGTCCCACTGTACTCAGCTCTCATTAGACCAATAATTGAGGGCAATGTGCCTTTCAGCATGTACCTGACCAGGCATTTGCAACAGCTGGCGTGACCACAGAGGGTCCTCACTAAAAGAATACAGGGTGTAAATAATATGTTCTGTGTGGACTGCATCAAAGCTCTGTCCCTTTACTCGGTCTCCTACAGACTACTGAGGGGCAATCTATGTCTAACCTACAAGGCATTCTTGGATCCAGCCCTGATGGATATACTACACATTCACAAAACAAATAGCACTATAATTTCCCAATTTAAGGATCTAAACCTTGTTTGTGACATAAATGATATTGGAGGGACAAGTATGTTTCTCAGAGATTACCCCTTCTCTGGAACAGCCTCCTCATGTATATGAAACAGAGCTCTTCCCTAAGTCTATTCAAATGCAGTTTGGACCAATTGATGGGAAGTCACAAATTCAACCTGGCTTGTTGCCTGTGGCCCTTAAGAACAGCAGCAGTTTGTAGGTGCCCCAAGGCAAAGGCATATACCAAAGCAGTTCTAGCCACTGGGCACTGATAATTGGGAAAATTGAGGCATGAGTAGGTCAGCTTAAAAAGGCTCTATGGCTGTTAGCCTAACAACCTCCTATTATCCCATGATCCTATATACTGGTAGGCAGCTACATGTCGGCCTCCAACTGGGTCATGGAAGAGGGAACTGATGTTGGCACCAGACAGTGCTCAGGTTCTTCATCCGACCTGACAGAGATGTCCAGTGGAGGCTAGACAGCAGCAAGACCAGTATGTGCCTTTTTGGCTTTTTTCTTAAGTGGTGGCTGAACTTTAGGGAGGGCAAATTCAGCAATGGTACCCAGAGTCAAAAGCTTCAGATTTTGGTTTTCTAAATAAACAGAGAGGGACAACAGATGACTGCGGAGTGTCTTAGGTAGAAATACCTGACAAATCTCACACTGTGTATTGTTGTATGTAGCACTCAAACAAAAAAGGCACTTCTTATGTCTATTTTTATGGGGAATCTGCCTCCCACACTTACATTTTCCCTTCCTGGATGACATGAAAACAAACTCCAAGGAGGAAAAAAGAAAGAAAGGAACTTCAACAGGGCACTTACCTGCAGAAGTTCCGGTAGATGAACCGACTTGGTGAACAGAATACAGACTGAATTCAGAGGTAGCATTCCACCTGGTGGCAAAGAAGTTCTGAGGATTAGACATCTGCACATCACAAACGTGTCTTACATTTTGCATGTAGGATATATGTCTGATGTATGGCACCTAGCAAACATAAAGACTTTGCTATGCTGGCTGGATGCTTGGCTATCCTTGGCAAAATGTCCCAAGAATAAAGAATAATGCAACAGAATAAAGAATAATGCAACAGAATAAAGAATAATGCAACAGAATAAAGAATAATGCAACAGTGATAAGTAAGGACAAAGCTGTTTACTTTGTAATCACAGGTGCAAAAAATTAATTAGCATATCTCATTATTTCTGTGTAAATTAAAGGCTATCAGGGATAAATGGAACCCGATGGCTTATATTACTGACTGACCACCAATATAACAGAAAGTTACAGCATGTAGACTTTTACTAGCCAATGTTTGAACATTTGCCTTAATTTAAAGATAACACTAAACATTGGTAGTTGTATTGAATAATAACTGACATAATTTATTTATTTATTGATTGATATTTGATTACCGGGGAAAGTCCGATTGGGTAGGAGCCTACTTTCTGTGGAAGTCTGGGGAGAAAAGCTACAAAGTATTACAAAACATTTTAAGAATAATAGTTTTACATACATTAAAATACTACCCAAAACAAAAACAGTATAAATAATTATACCAAATTTCACGTAATATGAAAACATTGGTTAACAGTAGATACAAGTTATATGACAATGATTTAACAGTTAGAGAAATATTAGCCTGTTTATACAGAAATTAAAGGTAAAACTAGTATAATGCAAACAGGAATTGCAGTACAAAGTGAGAGAAAAACAGGCTTATGGTACATTTAGATAGAAATCCAGGGGAGAGAAATTGACAGAAGTAAGGAAGTGAGTGAAGAAGGGACAGTAAGGAGATGTAAGATAAGAATAGGTATTTGCCACATTTAGAGATGTAGGTTATCCTGGTGTTGAGTAAGAAGAGACAGTGTTTGGCTATGAAGTCTTTCAGAATGGTTTTGATTGATGGGAAGCAGGGGATTGACCAGATGGATAGAGATAAGCAGTTATTCATAAATTTAAAACTATTCTGCTGCATTATCTAAAATGCTGTTAGCGGTTGAATATGATTTTAACTGAAAAGAAAATAATAAATAATTTGCATTTAGAGAGGTTGCAGGAAATCAAGCAAGTCCATAAAACTCTACAGAAGGCACACACGTGCATACTCTCACACCTAGGGCCAATTTAGAGTGTCCAGTCCACCTGTAGCATGTCTTTGGGATGTGGGAGGAAACCAGGGCACTTGGAGGAAACCCAAGTGACTGCAGAGAGGACATGCAAACTCTGGACAGACAGCACCCCCAGAAAGAATTGAACCTGAGAACCTCTTGCTGTGAGGTGCAATGCTAACTGCTGCACCGCCACAGCTGCCACTTTCAAATTTATTCCAAAACGTTATAATTAATCTACCCAGAGTTGCGACTTGCTGGAAGATGATTATGTACACACACACACACGCATATATATATATATATATATATATATATATATATATATATATATATATATATATGTCTGTGTATGTTTATCTCTCTCTCTCTCTCTATATATATATATATATATATGTGTGTGTGTGTGTGTGTGTGTGTGTGTGTGTGTGTGTGTGTGTGTGTGTTTACACATATATCTATATCTATTTCTTTCTCTCTCTGTCTCTCTCTATATATATATATATCTATATATAGAGAGAGAGCAAGAGCTGTTCCACAATGCTGTACTTACACTTTATATTAGTGCTGTGCTCCCATCTTGTGGTTCATTTTATGTACTGCATCATTACAAGACATTTCACTGCTTTACTTACTCAAAATATTATTTTATGATTATGGGTGCTTCTATTTCTTTGTAGACTAGGCAGTATATCTAGTTCTTTTAAATCTGCACAGATGTAGTTTCACTAAAGAACTAAATCTATGTGTTGTAGCAGCTCTATAAGATGTGTGAACAACAAAGACAACAAAGACATGTAATTTGTGGCCGGAAGCTCATACAGGCAGTTGTATTCCTTACTACCAATAGAGAAATATGATTTAGTTTAAGAAATAGGACAGGTACTGGTTGGGAATGGAACAACTATCTATCTCCAACTACCTCACTGGTTGTGAAGGTTGTTCACATGTATATGGGTGAGAAAAAATAGTTCATTAGAGTAGCCTATATCTGCGTCCTGGCCTGAGCTTTTCTACTTCTTCCAGCTAGCTAAATTAGTATAGTCCGGAAAAATTCATCTGTTTCAGTAGACTGGCAAATGGAGGGTAACTGTACTTTGCAGCATTCCCTTTCTCCACTGGCAAAATTTTGATGGGCTGTTTGAACTTTATATACACATGACATTTGTGTGTACTTATTTATATATTTATTGATATTTGATTACTGGGAAAGTCCAACTGGGTAGAAGGCCATTTTCAGTGAAGGCCCAGGGAGAAAAGCTCTGAATTAATACAAAACATTTTAAGAACAATAATTTTACAACCTTGACAAATAAAACCAAAACTTTTTCAGTTTAAATAATTATAACAAATTAAACATAATATAAAACATTGGTTAAAAATTGATACAAAATATATGATAGTCATTGAATATTTAGTAAAATTTTAGACAGTTTGTATAGAAATTAAAGGTAAGCTAGTCTAATACAAATAGGAATTGCAATATGAAGTGAGGGAAAAACAGGCTTATGGTACTTTTAGAAAGGAAGTCAGAGAACCGAATTAGACAGCAGTAAGTAAGTGAAAAAGGCAGAGTAAGGATGTAAAATGAATGAAAAGGTACTTGTTCACATTTAGGGATATACTTTATCCTGGATTTGAACAAGAACAGAGTGAGATTTTAGCTAGGAAGTCTTTCCTAGTGGTTTAGAAACAATGGAGGAAAGGTGTAGACCTGATGGATACAGTTAAGAAGTTCCAGGCCTTAGCAACCATGTATGAGTACAGACAATTCCAAAGACATGCATCTGGAGCATTTCTCCCCGGGCCTCCGCTGAAAACAGGCTCTGTGGAACCTAGTCGGACATTCCCGGTCAACAAATGTTAAATAAATAAAATAAAATAAAAAATAAAAAATAAAATGTCCAGTAGATCTGCTAGGTTTGTAGACAGACAGGAGTTTTTGGTCACTGGGAACACAGTTGTATAGAATTTTCTTAGTGCTGGACAGGTAGATGGATGACGGATAATTTTGATAGGTGGTAAGAAGTTGTGTATATGTTAGTTTTTGAGGCAGTTCTAACCAGTTAAGGTTTTTCTGCACTGTAACAATGGCAGGTTCTGAAAGGGGTACATGCTGCAAATTTAGCAACTTTGTTATAGCATTGTTCAAGTTTTAATTTTTGTGAAATCTCAAGGGTAGTAAGGATGGAAGCACCAGTAAAGAAGAGTGCAGAGGAGATAAGTAGTGACAAGTGTAGTTTTAGTTGCTTCTGTGATAAAGATTTTGGCTCTGTAAAGCATCCCTAGTTTTTGATGAGTTTTTCTTATGCAATTTTGTATATGCAGGTCAAATGTAAGATTATTATCTACTATCATCCCTAGTAGTTTGCTATGAGAAGTGACTTTAGTGGTTGTATCATCAAGAGAGAGGACTTAAAATGTTGTTTCTTCGTGAGAGAAGTATTTTGGGGAAAAAGTAAGAATTTGGTCTATTTTGGAATGAGCATGAGGTGTGAGTTATGAAGCTATATTTCAGTGGCTGTTAAATTATTTGAGGTGCACCATATTGTCAGATATGCAAATGAGAGTTGAATCATCTGTGCATTGTATTAGGGTGGCCTGTTTTGTAGAAGTATAGAGGGTGTTAGTGGAAATGTTAGAGAAGGAGACCAAAGACAGAGCCTTGTGGTACACCAGTGGTGACTGGGAGGTAAGGAGAGAGCATAGAGTGCCATTTTACTGACTGATACTCATTGGGCAGGTAGCATTTAAACCACAGAAGGGTGGTCTGGGAGAGACCTAGTGAGAACAACTGAAGTAGAAGTTTGCTGTGACAAACTTTGTTGAAGGCTTTAAGTCTAGAAATAAGGAGAGACTAGTTTGCTATTATCTGTAGCTTTATTGACAGTATCTATACAGGTTAGAAGGGCAGTGCTAGTACTATGGGAAGAATGGACATCATGTTGTGTAGGAGGTAGGCTTCTCTCTGCAGGAAATAGTCTAGCAATTGTTTTTGAATACATTTTTCAGATATTTTGGCAAGAGGAGATAAGGTTGCTATAAGTCTAAAGTTGTTAATGTCTGTTGAATTTCCTCCTTTGTGCAGAGGGATAATGTATGACTTTTTCCAGAGACAGGATAGGCAATGGTTGCTACATTTAGGTACTTGCTTGGAAGGTCATAAGCTGAAGTGGAGCATAAGAGTGTTTTACATAGGATGTATGCGCAACTTTGAAGGTGAAAGTGGATGTACAGATATGTGGCTGTTGGGCAGAGTTGGGGTTAGATGCTGAGGAATCCTTAGTTTGAGATGCTATACTATCTATAAAATAAGAGTTGAACTATATTGCAGTTTTGAGTGGTGAGTTATTGGGAGAGAGATTTGGGTTGAATTTGTGGCTGGGATGTAAGATTTCTTTTATGGTGTCCAAAATTTTTTAGGGTCATGTTTAGTGTTATTCCAAAAGTTATTATAGTATATTTTTGTCTTCATTTATTTGATTTTTAGTACAATTGTGAGACATTGTGAAATGTTCAAGATACTGAGGTGTTTTATATTTTTGCCATTCTTTCAATGCTTTATCTCTATCCCGCATTAGCAATCTACTCTTTTTGGAAGCCAAATTGCATTATTTGTTTTCATTTTCTTCTTTCTAAGAGGTGCAAGGCTATTTAGGATATTTAGAAAACTTGTATTTAATTCAATTACAGCATCATCTAAGGGGAGGATTCTAGGAAGCTCTAGTTAATAGAAAATAGTGTAGTAATGAACATTTCTAGGTTAAACTTGGAAAGGTTACTTGTTGTTTTATAAATATGCTGTTTAACTGAATGTGTGAGATGTCTACTCATACAGATTGGGAGATGATCACTGAGAGAGTCTGACATTGTACATGTGATGAAGTATTTGCTAGGATCTGATACCAGGATCCAGTCTAATAGAGAATCGGATGTCTTGCTATAATGTCTGGGGCTATTATTTAGATGCATGAAACCATAACGCTCCTGCTAGATGTAGGGGATTCATGTCCAACCAATTGAAATTCACATCACCTAGTAAATTTGATTTCTTGTGGAAATGCTATGGATATCCAATGTAGGATATCTTCCAGTATAGCTGTATTGTCACCAGGAGGGATATAAAGGACAATAATACATATTTGTTTACAATTCTTTATTTTGAGGAAACCAATAAGAAACTCTGCTGAACTGAATTTTGGTGTTGGTTTGCTGTAAGGGGAAATGTGAAATGTACTGGGGAATATTAAAGCAATACCACAACCTTTCCTCTTTATATGGTCATTACAGATGATATTATTGCCAGGAAGTAAAACTTCAGAGTCGTTAAGTCAAGTTTCAGTTACAGCAAGAACATCAGGCTTATGTTGGGTAATCTAGGCATGTAGTTCTGCAGGTTTATTTCTTATACTTCTAGCACTTAATTGCAGCAATTATTTGATCACCAATGTTGGGGATTGGCTGTTGCTGGGTTGCAGAAGTGTGTGGGAGAGAATTATCTTTGTGTTCATTGTGATAGGTATGGCCAGGATTAGGGTGCATATCTCCTCCTAGAAGGATTTTAGTACATTGTGGAATTATGCATACTTGTTTTTAGCTAGGATTCTTGCACCTAGTTTTCTTTTGGTTTGAGTTGAACTGTAATTAATTAACCTATATTTGGAATAAAGATGAGGAGCAATATTAAATAGGTTTGGTACAATGTGTGGAGAGTGTAAAGAGGAAATATGGATAGGTGGTTGGGATAGAGTTGGAGAGATGCTGCTATATATTGTTCAGTCATGGTAGGATGAAAGATGAAATAGTAGGAGGAGAAAATAGAAGATAACTTGTAGAGTAGCATAATTAAGTACAGGAATCTATATTTTATAGATGTCAGGTAGTGGGGGAGTAGCAGTGAAGAAGCAAACAAGAAGTTGCAAGACAGTAGGAAATTCAGTGATGGTGAGTTCTGAAAGCTGGAAGAGGATAGGTAAGGAGAGATGTATTTTCTATAAAAGAATAGAGGTGGGATGTTCTGGTGTTTTCTCTGGAATGTATAGAATAGAGGGGTATTAAGGGCTGGAGTATAATAATGTAGCCAAAATAAGAAGAAATAAGGGTTTATTTGGGCAAAGGAAAATATGTAATGTGGAATAGATAGGTAGTATTAGGGAGGGTTGTAATTATAAATGGATATACTGCAAAGCAGTATGGGAAGTTGAAAGATAGTTGGGAATGGGGCTAAACATTAAATAGCGATAGGGAAGTAGGAAACAAAAAGTAGAAGTGTAAGTATAGAAGTAGTACGGTCATCAGGGCGCATTTTGGAATAATCGTCACAAGTGAAATGTGCATGTAGGAAGTATAATATTAGAGAAACAGGGAGTGGCTGAGAATTGGGTGTGGGGTAGGGGAGCAAAGCAAAGCTGAGTGTAGCAGGCTTCCCACCCTCAGATCAATCTTTAACCAAGATCAGTTATTTTATAGCCAGAACAAAGCAATTAATAAAGAAATGTAAGTAAAACAGGTTGTCTGTCATTTCCTGAGACTAAATAATCGGCATATGCAGTACAGTCTACTGGTCAAGCAAACTGGGACAGCGATCAACTAATAAGTGGCCCTTAAAATGCTAGGACTATTACACAGAGAATTTCTATCACAGATCAGTTATGTATTTAACTGATAAAAGTTTATATGCAGCAAGGTTCTTCATAATAAAAAATGATTACATTAAACACTGACAAAATTCTCAGTAAACTTGTAGGTGTAATGCCTTATGGCAGAGCTCCTGCAATATCGAGGTCAGATGTAGTGACTACTGACTCTGAAATGAAAGAAAAAAAAAACTCTACTAAGCTTGAAAATTATATTGAGAAAATAAAGTTAGTACTTATACAAAAAAAGAGATGGATGAAGGACCACAGTAAGTCAGAGCAAGACAAAACGGGAAATATAAGAGCAGAGTAATAGTAAGAAAGTGTATATATAGGTTCATAAGCCTAGCCAGAGTGTGTGTGGCTTACGCCACCCCTTGGGATGAGAATACTACACCCATTTGGGGTTTAGTTTACTGTGCCTCTGTCTAGTAGTGACACAGAGATGACCCCCGGGGGAAACCTATGATCTCCCATCCACTCGTCAAGATTTCTCTTGAAGAGAGTTAGTGAGAGGCTCTGCCTAACATGGACTGGGATTCTGTTCCAGAGTGTAGGGAGCCTCTGGGTTATGAATCTGTCTCTCCAGCACGTCCTATTTATTTCTGTGTTGAGGTTCAAATCTCTTGCTCTCGTGGCTCTGATGGATTTGGATTTTCTGAGGTGGAGCATGTCCATTAATTCTGGATTGGACATGGCCTTGTACGTCAGGCATAGATCACCTCTGAGTAGGCGGTAAGTGACTGAATAGAGCTGGAGTTTCTTCAGCCGGGCAGCATATGACATATGTTTGAGACCCTTTATCCTCTTGGTGAGGAACTTTTGGGGTCTTTCCAACTGCTGCAGGTGTCGGGTAAGATACATCCCAAATGGGGCATTGTACTCAATCATGGGCCTGATAAGAGAAGAGTACAGGGGCACAATGACCTCTCTTGATCTAGATGGGAATCCCTTCATGATAAGGTGGGCAATATAGAATGTCTTCCTAACCACCTTGGCAATGTGAGTGTCAAATGAGAGGTTACTGTTAACTTGGGTCCCTAGGTCCCTGATTACCTCTTCCGTACTTAATGGATTACCACCTATGTGGTAATTTGTGGGTACCTTGTTTTTCCCAAAGGGTATGACTATACATTTTTTGGCGTTCAGTTTAAGGCCATGGCTCTGGCACCAATTATCCATTTCTATGAGGCATCTCTGAAGGATGCTTGTGTCTGCTGCAGTATCAGTTATGGCGCCCAGTTTGAGTATATGTAAGCTCAAAGCAGTTTTAGCAGGAAGCATACTGATAGAGAACTGCAGTAATGCATTGTAAATATACAGCAGTATGGAGCAAATTATCAGAACATGGCACTACACAGATAAGCAGAGTACAACATCACCACTAAGAAAACATTTGTGGGATTAACCAGCAGTACATCAAAACACTGTCTTCTTCTCTTTCGGCTGTTCCCGTTAGGGGTCGCCACAGCGGATCACCTGTTTCCATTTCTTCCAGTCCTCTGCATCTTGCTTTGTTGCACAAACCACCTGCATGTCCACTCTCACCACATCCATAAACCTTATCTTAGGCCTTCCTCTTTTCCTGTTATCTGGCAGCTCCATCCTTAGCATCCTTTTCCCAATATACCCAGCATCCCTCCTCAGCACATGTCCAAACCAACACAATCTCGCCTTTCTGGCTTTGTCTCCAAACCGTCCAACCTGAGCTGACCCTTAATATGCTTCCTAATCCTGTCCATCCTTATCACACCCAGTGCCAGTCTTAACATCTTTAACTCTACCACGTCCAGCTCTGACTTCTGCCTTTTTGTCAGTGCTACTGTCTCCAACCCATATAACATAGCTGGTCTCACTACCCACTTGTAGACCTTCCCTTTCACTCTTACTGGTACCCATCTGTCACAAATCACTCCTGACACTATCCTCCACTCATTCCATCCTGCCTGTACTCTCTTCTTCACCTCTCTTCCACACTCACTATTACTCTGAACTGTTGGTCCCAAGTACTTAAACCCATCCACCTTTCCAACTCTACTCCATGCATCCTCACCATTCCTCTATCCTACCTCTCATTCACACACATATATTCTGTTTTAGCCCTGTTGACCTTCATTCCTCTCCTCTCTAGACCATATCTCCACCTCTCCAGAGTCTCCTCAACCTGGTCTCTACTCTCACTACATATCACAATGTCACCTGCAAACATCATAGTCCACAGGGCCTCCTGTCTGATCTCGTCTGTCAACCTGTCCATCACCACTCCAAATAAGAAAGGGCTCAGAGCTGATCCTTGATGTAATTCCACCTTTACCTTAAACTCATACATCACTCCCAGCACAGACCTCACCACTGTCACACTACCCTCATACGTATCCTGTACCACTCTTACATACTTCTCTGCCACTCCTAACTTCCTCATACAATACCACAACTCCTGTCTAGGCACCCTGTCATATGCTTTCTCTAAGTCCACAAAGACACAATGCAACTCCTTCTGACCTTCTATACATAAAAACAGTGTAATATATATATATATATATATATATATATATATATATATATATATATATATATTTATATATATATACATACACACACACACACACACACACACACACACACACACACACACACACACACACACACACACATATATATATATATATATATATAGGTATACCAGAGCACCAGCAACTCACATTACACACACACACACACACACACACATATATATATATATATATATATATATATATATGTGTGTGTGTGTGTGTGTGTGTGTGTGTGTGTGTGTGTGTGTGTTAAGGGGAAACACGGTCAGCTTACATACAGCTTATCTGAGCTGTATGAAATTGTTACAAATGTAACACACTACCAAAGTCCTTACACTCTTTTACACAGTCATAGAGCAAATAGAAATGTAATAACATATGACACATACCTGCTCTATGAAGGAAAATAGTGACTGACTGTAAGAGGAGACAGCTTTGAGGGAATATTTAGCAATGCATTCTACTACAGTAACAATCTCACCCTCAGGTCAAATTATAACTGAGAGCTATCAGTTTACAGCCAGTACAAAGCAATTAACAAAGAGATGTGAGTAAAAGAGGTTTTCTGTCATTTTTGAGACTAAATATCTGGCATATGCAACACAGGTAACTGGCCAAGCAAAATGGGATATTGGCTGACTTAGCAAGAGGCCCTTAGAGTGCACAGACTATTTCACAGATACTTTCAATCACAGAGCAGGCATGAATTTAACTGATTAAAGTTAATATGCAGCAAGGTTCTTCATGAAAAAAATGCTTATATAAAGAATGAGAAAATTATCAGTAAAGGTGAACGGCCTTATGGCAGACCTTCTGCAATATCGAGGTCAAATGCAGTGATCGCAGGCTCTGAAATGAAAGAAAGAAAAAACTCTACTATGCTTGAAAATTATATTGAGGCAATAAAGTTAGTACTTATTACAAAAAAAAATAGATGGAGGAAGGACCACAACAAATCAGATCACAATATAACACCATCACTTAGAAAACATTTCTGGGATTAACCAGTACATCAAAACACTGTAATATACAAACCAGAACACTAGCAACTCATATTGCATACATATGTGTTAAAGGGAAACATGCTTAGCATACATAAAGCTTATCCAGTCTGAATGAAAGTGTTACAAATATAACACACTACCAAATTTTTTTACTGTTTTGCACAGTCTTAGAACAAATAGAAATGTAATAACATATAACACATGCCTGCTCTATGAAGGAAGATAGTGTGAGTGTAAGAGGAAACAACACTGAGGATATATTATATCAAAAACCGATGACAGGGTGTGGTATATTGAAGATTTACTCATGGTTGTTATTGTTTTCATACTCGTGACTAAACAAAGCCAACCATGGGTAAATCTTCAGTATATCACAGCATACCGTAGGTTATTGCTGTTATACAATGACATTATTTAAGAAAAAAATGACTTATTTTCCTTAAATAATGTCCTTGTATAATGATGTCATCGTGTTCTCTCACGTTGTTTCCTGATGTGCTCTTTGATAATGTACTGCACACGTACGGTACTTGTGTTCCGTTCAGTACATCACTGGATTAGCAAGCAAGCAGTGGAGAAAAGACGATCTCCATTGCTACTTTTTTTAAAGAAAAAAAAAGTGTAACCTCCCGACAGTTTAGATGTATGAGAGAGACAGGAAATTGCAAGAAAATTAGATATGTTTTAGTTTGTAGAACATACCTGATTTTTCTTGTATTATCTGTGGTCTAGTACATTCCTCTCAGTCATGCCTGTCATTATTTAGAGACCTTGATCTTCAATGATTTGTCAGAAAAAAAGCTAATCTTATGAGGAAAAAATCACTAAATGATGACATGCATTTCAGTTTCAGAGTTTCTTTCATGCAGACTAATGCATGTCTACAATATAATAACAGGAAACAGTCTGCCTGCTCAATGATACTTTAGCTGCTGGACTTTTATCGTTGGTATATTCTCGATTTACAATGGGCACACTGGTTGGACTGACCTATCAGCTTGCTCCTTTTTGAATGTGAAGGGCCAGTCATTCTATAATTAACAATACATTCTACTACAGAGACACTCCCACCCTCAGGCTAACTTATAAATGAAATAAATCAGTTTATTGCCAGAACAAAGCAATTAACAAAGAGATGCAAGTAAAACAGGTTGTCTGTCATTTCCTGAGACTAAAAGCAGGCATATGCAATATAGTCTACTGGTCAAGCAAAATGGGATACAAGGGCTATTTCACAGAGAATTTCAATCACAGAGCAGGCATATATTTAACTGGTTTAATATGCAGCAAGGTTCTAAATGATAAATATGCTTACATTAAACAGTGACAAAATTCTCAGTAAATTTGTAAGTGTAGAGCCTTATGGCAGAGCTCTTGCAATATTGAAGTCAGATGTAATGACCGCAGGCTATTAAACACTGAAAATGTTTTCAGTAAACTTGTAGGTGTAGGGCCTTATGGCAGAGCTCCTGCATTATTGAGGTCAGATGTAGTGACTGCAGGCTTTTTAACACTGACAAATTTCTCAGTAAACTTGTACGGTGGGGGCTTATGGAAGAGCTCCTGCAATATCAAGGTCAGATATAGTGACTGCAGGCTCTCCTCTCTGAAGGAAAATAGTGACTTATGAAATTTGTTATAAAAAACGTCAAAGGAAAGAAAAAAGCAGGGTAAAATATGACATTGTTTTTTATAGGATAAATCCAGATGTGTCAAACTGACAGCCAAGCCTAATCTCTGTGAGTAAGAGTAGTGTCTTTTCCCAATGCTTTTTACTTTTCATGAAGTTCTGGCAAAGCAGTAAAATGTGCTTTCATAAACAAGTATGTCAGTTACCTAAACTATGACCACTTCCTACTGAGTTTTCACCTGAAAATGACTTGCTTCAGGTGATACAAAATGTAGTGGTTAAGGTATCTGCCTTACAGACACAAGGTGCCGGGTTTGATTCTCACATGGGATAATTGGCTAGGCTTAAAATGATCCACAGGAGCAGCTAGCCTAGTACTAATCTATAAACCTATAAGTTATGAGAGTTGCTTAAATCCTTCGGTAGTCCAATACTATGTTATTGCTGAACAATAAAAAATAGGAAGGGCAAATGGTAAACCTTGGAGTGTAACTATTCTTGCAGGCTGAGTATTAGGCATACATTATTTAACTTACATAGTTAGATAAGATAAGATTCCTTTATTGTCACTGCACAAGTACAACAAAATTTGTAGCAATCCTAAGGTGCAGTCACATACAATGAACAAGAATAAATAAAAGAATACAATACAATAAAAAAAAACTAAGTTATTGCACTTGGGTATACTGCACATAAAAAGAATAAAATAAGGTACAAAAGAATGTAAACATATACCTTATAGTGCAAAATGACTATTGCCTATGTTGGCCAAAATCACTCAAAGTGAGTATTTAGCATTAGTCAGTTCTCTTATGGCTCTGAGATAGAAACTGTTCTGAAGTCTGTTTGTCCATGATGGAATGGACATGAACCATCTGCCAGAAGGCAACAGCTCAAACAGGTGATTTCCAGGGTGTGAAGGGTCTTTCAAGATGTTGATTGCCCTGCTGAGGCAGCAAAAGCTGAAGAGTTCCTCCAAAGTGGGCAGTGAGCATCCAATGATTTTCTGGGTAGAGTTAATGATGCTTTGAAGGGCTTCATGGGGAAAGGGGGTCAGGGTTAAATGGGAAATTCCCCCTGAAACTGGTTCTCAAAACTCATAGTTTATTTAGATAGATCTCAGTCACTGAGCCCAGTATGAAGTTTCCTTGTGTTAATACAAAGGAAAATTGTGCCAACAGACACACTGGCCATAACAAAAAAACAATAAATAATCCAAAATGCTTGGAGTAAACAAAAACATATTTATTAAAAATGACTAAGTGCTTTCACCTTGGAATTTTCAAATGCTTCTTCAGAGTCATTCATAATATATCCAATACCCCCTTAAATAACAGTACATAGACTGAAACAACCAATCAAACTGTCTCAAATAGACCATAAAATTTAAAGAGATATTAATGAACCAGTCACGTAAAAAAATACATATGTAATTACCATTTCACTTCTGGAATTAAAATACTATATACAGTATTTAAAAGGCATAATTGAAATACATGTACTAAATAATTCTTTTGTAAGAACATAAATCTTAACATCTTTATTTTTGTTTTATATGAGTAAAGCTCTTTGCTTCAGTATTGGCATTAGAGTAATAGCTTCATTAAGTCCTTTTGCAACTGTAGAGTTCAATCTAAGTTGCCATCTCAGCTCTCTTGCCTCAACTTCTAGCTTTTCATCCCCGCCTTTGTCTGAATGCATCTATCACAAAAAAGATGATTTTTTTAAAATCCACACATTTGGTGATGTGAAGATAGAGGGCATTATGTTCGTCTTTATTCTTAATTGCCCTAAAGTGCTCACTTATCCTGTCTCTGCGTCTACGTGTGGTTTTCCCCATGTAAACCCCAGGGCAGGAAATACAGGTTGCTAGGTAAATCACCATAGATGTTTTGCAGTTGCATTTACCAGGACATTTTAGGGCAAGATTTCTTCCTGTCTGACGTATTTTTCCAAGGTGTCATTGACCAGAAGGACTTAAGATTTTTGACAGTCGAAAAACCAATAACTCCAAAGATATTTGGTATCTCTAAAATCCACACTAATCCACAGAATCCAACCTTTTAATCCCACAGTGTCAACTAAAGAGTCAAAAACGAAACCCCTGGCAGTATGGGTTGTAAAACTGTAGGAGTTGTGGTAAGGGATGCCGAACACATTGTCAGGGACTCATGACATTGTCTTGAGAGACTAAGACCAAACAGAGAAATAGGTTATTCTTTTTAACAATAGATGTTATAAACCTATTTTCTGTTATTTCACATGAGAGTGGATTGGAGATATTTCAGGAGAGTCAACTGAAAAATGAAAGAAGTGATAAGATGAAGGTCAACGTTTTGGTAGAAATCATGGAAATAGTATTGAGAAATAATTTTCTCTCTTTTGAGGGGGAATTGTTCCATTGAGTATCAGGGGTTGCTATGGGGGCAAAGTGTACCCCCGTATTTGCAAACCTGGTACTATTGGAATGGGAGAGGAAATTTATTTTTGATACTCCCATTATGGAAAACATGAAGTCCTATAATCAATTTCTGGATGACATGCTGATTTTATGGCAGGGGGATGAAAAGGAAGCCCTTGATTTTGTCAAATATTTGAATACTACAGCCTAATTTATGAGGTTTACTAATAGGTAGAAACCAAAATAAATCAATTTTTTGGATATACATCATTGAGTTAATGATGAGGATGGTAAACTGCACACAGCACCATTTTTAGAAAATAAACTTTTTGTAAAACATTGCTTCATTATAACAGTTGCCATCCTCAACACCAAAGAAAAAGTATTATAAAAGGACAGATGGTGAGGTACTCCCGATGTATAAGTGATGAAGGAACCTTTAACAAGGAAATTTATACCTTAATAGGTTTATTTCTTGAGAGGGGTCACCCACTAAAGGTATTGACAAAAGCAAGACAAGAAGTGATTAGGAAGAGACATTTGTTGTATCAACCTATTCTTGTTACTAGTGGTAGTTACTTACAATCCACCCAGAAAATAAGTGAAGGTGATGCTATTATTTTGTGTTACAACAATTTGACCCCGAATATAATCAACATTATCAACAAAAGTTGGGATGTTTGTTTTGACCAAGAAACAAAGGAAGAACTTGGTACAAAACCCCGAATAGTGTACAGCAGGGGTAAAAACACTAAAAACATCCTTGAAGGGCATAGAGTAAAACAAATGGGTTACAGGTCACTAATGTTTAAATGTGGGGCTTGTAGGTTCTGCAAATTCATTAATAATGGTCCGTATGTATCAGTGGCTAATTTTAATCTTGCTCTAAAATGTCCTGGTAAATGCAAATGCAACACATCTATGGTGATTTACCTAGCAACCTGTATTTTCTGCCCTGGGTTTTACGTGGAGAAAACCACATGCAGACTCTGAGACAGGATAAGTGAGCACCTTAGAGCGATTCAGAATAAAGATGAACATAATGCCCTTTATCTTCACACCACCAAATGTGTGGATTTTAAAAAATTCATCTTTTTTGTGATAAGAGTTCTGCATTCAGACAAAGGTGGGGACAAAAAGGTAGAAGTTAAGGCAAGACAGCTGAGATGGCAACTTAGATTGAACATTACACTTGCACCAGGACTTAATGAAGCTATTACTCTAATGCCAATACTGAAGCAAAGAGCTTTACTCATATAAAACAAAAATAAGGATGTTAAGATTTATGTTCTTACAAAAGAATTATTTAGTACATGTATTTCAATTATGCCTTTTAAATACTGTATATACTATTTTAATTCCAGACGTGAAATGGTAATTACGAATGTATTTTTTTACATGACTAGTTCATTAATATCTCTTTAAATTTTATAGTCTATTTGAGACAATTAGATTGGTTGTTTCAGTCTATGTACTGTGATTTAAGGGGGTGTTGGATATATTATGAATGACTCTGAAGAAGCCTTTGAAAATTCCAAGGTGAAACCGCTTAGTCGTTTTTAATAAATAAGTTTTCGTTTACTCCGAGCGTTTGGGATTGTTTATTGTTTTTTTGTTAAGTTTCCTTGTGTATTGATTCCCTGAACAGGGTTAAATTTATATATATATATATGTGTGTTTTACAAGTTTAATGGGTTATTTGTATATATATTCTTGTATATTGTTTTTAGGTTATCGTATAGTCAGCATCTTATGTTGTTTTTCTCCGGTATTGATGTTTAGTTTGAATGGGTTATGGTTTCATCATTCTGATTGTCTCTTCATATCTATATCCTAGAAATGATTGGCTTTCTATGGGGAGTGATTGCCCTTTTTTTCATTGGGCATCTGAATATCTTACATAATATGCAGGTTGGTCCATTAGTATAGGTCCCTTTTTTAGTGTTAAGGCTTAAGTTTGTGATTGGATTTTGTTGGGGGCTGTCTCGTGTACTGTCCATTGGTACTTTGAACACTATCTGCTAATTGGTTCTATGGTTTTAGGGCCTTTTCATCGTCAATGCTCAAGGCTGAATAGAGCGCCAATATCGCCTTTCTGATTGGTTCCTAATTTTGTATTGTAATGATTCGTTTTCTAGAATGGAGGATGCGGTTTTAATAGGCTAGTTGTTTTAAATGATTAATTGTTTGTTGTTTAAAAATATTTGCTGTTGAACAATGTTTCATTATGGTCTGATGAAGTGTTTGCTATTGCGAAAGCTCACTACCTCTCAACCTCTTAATGCAAAAAATCTGGACAAAGCTTGACAACATGGGGGTAAAAATAGGGACATATTTTAAATATTGCTCTTATAAACTTAGAAAGTTGCTAGAGTAATAGGATTTGTTTTAATATACATTTTCTGAAGGATTTGAAGTCTGAAACTCAAATGTATGTCATTATTTAGTGACTACAATCCTGAGATCATCCCAGTGATTTGCCAGGAAAAAAGAGGAACAGGTCAAAAATATGAGCCAAAAATCTGGACATTCTGCGAAAATCTGTACAGTTGAGGTGTACAGTTATTTCGTGATTTTAACGCTGCTGTGTTTCGGTGATTCCTGATTTTATTCAGTATTTCGTTGGATGTTCTTGCAGGAAAACCATAAGTTTGTGGGGGAAGTTTCATTCTTTCCTGATTTGTTCATCTCTTTCTACAATTATTTAGAGTTGCCTAAAATACCCGGGGTTGCTTGAATTTAATGTTAGAGTTTTGAAGAATTATCTTAGTGTGTCTCTCAGTGGCAGTTTTTGTTATTGGTCTTTTGTTGAGACATTTATAATCATTTAATTTTAGCTTACTAGTAAAGGAACATTCGGTGTCATATTTTATGCAGGATATTTGTTTGTAGGTTGGAAACAAAATTCATGATAAGATTTTCAGATGACTTGAATCATCAATTAAAAAACCTGAAGATGTTTGTGCTGGAGTTTTCTCACATATAACCTTTTGTTATGCACATTGAGTTAGTGTGCACTTCCTACCAACATAAACAAATGAAGTATTCCATGGGCCATACCTTCAACCTTTATGGAGCTTATAATTGTAAATCTACATCTTGTCAGGAAGACTTTTTTCTAGGCTGACACATTGGTGAAATATTGCAACACTATTTCTGTTAAAACTTTAGGTTGACTATGATGCGTAGTTGATGTCTGCTTCAGAGGAAACAAAAGATTTTACTCAGCAACCAATACTTCACGGGACTCCTCCACTGGTCGAAATCTATTTTGAACTCCAACACTGAATGTTAGCTTTTAACATGATTTTTTTTAAGTATTACAGAACATCTGAAGCAGATGGGGACCCTAGAAAGCTATCAGTCTACTTGCTATCCGGCATTTTAATTGATAATCCCAGACATGAGCTTTATTTTTATTTATCATCCGTATAAGATAAAAGATAATCTGAATGGGACCACTGGCAGAAAAAGAATCCAGCTAGGCATCAGAGTCACAGAGTTTGGGCTCCCCTAGGTTACAACAATGCAATAGAAATGTTCAGTTGCACGTGGTACCCAAATCGTAAAAGCATGTCAATACAGGAACAAAAGCTTTATGTTTATTTAAATAAGAATCAAGTTATTGTTTGGGACAAATCTGACAACTAACTGCATGTCAACCCAATATGTCTGTCTTTCTTCAAAGTTTCTTCTCTGTCCAAGAAATTAATGAACTCTATGATAAAATGATGTGGGGGTTAGATTTAGTTCATAATGACAGGTGCCTGCCTCTTTAACAATGTATTAAGCTCTTTACTAAGAAATACAACAGGCTCATTACTGTCTTCACCTCCTGGGAGTTCTTTTAAGTGCACATTATTACATCTAAAATGATTTTCATCGTCAAGTGGGGCCTTAAGCAGGGTAATGAATCAGCCTCCCCACAGCAGCACACCATCTCAGGCATTCCAGTATCCCATTACTGGGCTATTTCTCACTAGTTACCATAAACACTGTTCAAACTTGTCAGTGTGAACACTATTTTCTTCTTTACTTCTGCATTGATTAGAGATAGTGAAAACTTTTATTTCAAATCTTATAGCACAAAAACTGATAACCATTTGCTAAAAAAAAAAAAAAAAAAAATATATAATCTCACAATGGAAACAGAGTCAGCATGAACTGCAAGCTTCTCTGCTCTCAAAACTCACATTCATTGAAATAGCATTGAAACCCATATTCAAAGAAAATGCATCTGACCAGTGGCAGATTAAGTTTTCTTTTGGGCTGTTTTCAAATCATGGGCCCCTTGTATACATTATTTTGATCATGCATGCATGCATGCGTTCTTTGATGCACCATCCTAATTGTATGAAACTATATTCTTTGTATAATACAGCACCACTTGTTAGAATGTATTTTATATTTGTAGGTTTGAACATTTTTCCAGTAAGCAATGAAAAAGAATATATGAACCAATAATGATAAAACTACTCATTACAGAACATTTCAGTCATAAAATGCCACTCATACTTCTATCATTACAATCCAATATCATTCAATATGCACAACTTTTGCAGAAGTAAAAATCATCTGAATAATTCCACATTAAAAAGATCTGTAACTAATGAAGAGGTTGCTACTGGCAAACAGTTTGTTTTACATTTTAGTGTTTCATCTACAAATTATTGTTACAGTAAAAAATGGTAAACTAGTTATACTGCAATAGGCAGCAGCTGTTAGACTGGCAACAGGTTCATAGTTACTAGGCATCTCATTCAAAGGACACACTCAAGAGTGCAGCGCCCCCATCCCCCCCTTAAAGAAGGCACTACAATATCAGCACTTCAGGTACTAACGCTGCTTTTCAAAGTTATATCACAAACACTGATGATAGCCATTTGCTAAACAAAACAGTTAAAAACAGACTCATCATGAGCAACAGTAAACTTCTCCTCCCTTGAAAATCAGCATTCTTGAAAATGCAAAGAGGTTCGAAGTTCCTTGAAAATGCACAGAAAGCTCAACATTCCTTGAAAATGCACAGAAGCTCAACAGTCCTTAAACATGATAATTTGGCAGTTGGTGTAGAGGAGTCAGGATTTAGGATCCTGTACTGAAGGGGGAGGGTTTGAGCCTGAATGAGTTAACCAACTTGACATCCCTGACTGGTGCATTTTACACCGCACCCCCAATTTATTATTTCAAGAATGAATGACCTGTTCCATTCTGTTCGGAATAACAGCAGCTGCAACAGCATTACTAAATCCAAAACTTGCGGGATGTGTTTTAGTTTAAATGTGTGTGCATAATAAAGACCCTACTAAGCACACTATCTGTGTGCATCTTTAAAGAAGAAATGTAATGCACACAAGTGCATTCTTAAAGAACAAATGCAAGTTTTTGTGGCAGCCCACTGGTTAGTGGGCCCCCGAGCCAGTGGACCCCATGTGACTGCCTAAATTGCCTAGTGCTGGAACTGGCTCTATCCATCTTCATTTCCATTCTCTAATGCCATAGTTGAAACTTCTCTATTTTTATGGTACTTCCTAAAGCATTCTTCTGCATGTGAATAAAATGTTGGTTCTCTAATTTCTGATAATTTACAACTAATTGCTTGTGATTAATTTCAGTGGATTCTTTTAAAGCCATTGTGTTCTGCAGTACATTCTTTATCACGACAATCATTTATATATAAATATAAAATATACATATATGTATATATGGGGTCTATATTACTTTGTCGAAAACTAACTTAAGTGAATGGCAGTTCATCAAACATAAATCAGCAAACAGCCATTCTTCGAACGTTCACATCAGTAAATGTGTTTTCCAAGGCAGTGAGTTACTTGGCCAACATACCAACCATCGCACGCACCAAAGTATATCAAACCCACCAATGTGGGGGGGCTATGCCTCCCATAACCCCCAATGTGGGGGTATACCAACTCCAAGATCTCACACACACACACACACACACACACACACACACACACACACACACACACACACACACACACACACACACACACATATATATCCCCATCATAACATAATTTCAAAATGTCAAACTTCATATTCTTGAGAACTCATGATCTATGTCCTGCACCCCTACACCCTCTTGCTAATTATATATACCCACTCTTAGATCACACTACTGTGGGGAAAAGGGTAATGTCCCCAATCCTACCTGTACTGTGATCTCCATAGGAAGATCAGTCATATGGTCTCGACCATATGAGCTTCGACTCTGAAAATTCAGTCTTTTGAAGGGGACCCATATATATATATATATATATATATATATATATATATATATATATATATTAAATATATATATATATATATATATATATATATACAAATATATATATATATATATATATATATATATATATATATATATATATATATATATATATATATATATATATATATATACACACACACATATATATATATATATATATATATATATATATATATATATATACATACACGTGAGGGGCTGGTCCCCCAAAACCCCTGCTCACTATATATATCAACTCCAAAATCGCTCAACAGTGGAGAAGGGGCAAATTCCATCATTCAGTATAACAGCTTTTGCATTATCATGCATTTTCTGAAGGGTGTGAAGTCTGAAACTCAAATGTTTGTCAATATTTTCTGACTTTAATCCCCATCAATTTGCAAAATATAGGCCAGAAAAAACAAATTTTATGAGAAACAGACTGGAAATATGAGGCAAAAATCTGGACATTCTGCGAAAATCTGGACAGTTGACAACTTTGATTAACATGATGAATAAGATGTGGAGCAAAACAGAACCTGGAGGATGTGCCTTGGAGGAGAAGAGCTGAAAAGTAAGATGTTGTTGTTATTTGAACTTTGAAGTGTCTATTAATTAAAAAGGCTTTGAACTATTCTATGGCCTGGGATTGATTGAGGGAGTTCAGCAGGAGGGAGTGATCTACTAGATCAACAGCCTTTGTGAGATCAATAAACACAGCCCATTCTATCTGGATTTTATTCACATTTTGAAGTCTGTCATCTCTAAAGATATAAAAGGCAGTCATGGTGCACCTCTCAAATCACAAATAATGCTGAATCCATGAAAGGATCTGGTACATTTGCTGTATGTTATTTTTCTCAGACAGTTTGACAAGGGTTGGCAGCACGGTTCCCTCTGATGTCATTGTTATTGACCCAGGCCCTAGTGCCCCACACCCATGTCAGGTATACCAGCCATCCTCCTGCCCCTGGACTTACTCTGGTGTTGCTGGGGCTGGCCATTAATCTTAAGGGAGTGCTGGGGACTTGGCCATCTCTGTTTTCATCCACTGTTTTTTTTGTTTATTATATGTCCTATACACGTTCCCTTTCCTATCCCCACTCTCACTTGTTATGTCTCAGGGCAACTCCCTTCTTTGAACCACACCTCTACTTATATAGTATCTCCAGTGAGTACCCTCCCCCAGTATGGGCATGTCCATACCTCCCTGCAGTTTTGTCAGTTGCCTGAGCTGGTAATTGAACTAGGGTGGCTGGACCATAGTCAGGACTAAGGGTTATCATTACTGACATTGATCTGAAGTTAGTGGTACTTGAGAGCTTAGCTGTCTTTGGGAATGGTTCTGTGACTGCCATTTTTCCAGTGTGAGGGTATAACATCTTTAGTGAGGCAAAAATTATGCAGGTGTTTGAGGAGGCTGTATGATGGAATCTTGACAAAGTGAAATAAACCACAGGTGAAGGTCACCTGTACTTACAGGGGCTTATGATGGCCTTTTTCCTAAGAATGTTGCAATATATTTTATTTTATATACTTGAAAAAGAAAGTGGAGTGTCTACAGGGGGAAGGGTGACTGCTAGTGAGAAATACAATCTTACAGAAAAGTAAGAGGATTTAAGGATCTTGGTTAAGCTGAAATATAATATTTTATTATTGGGTCATTAACTTGGGAGTACCCTGTTATTTGAGTAACTAGATTCTGGAATTAATTTTGGCTATTTAGTGAGAAGTTTGGGAAACTGAATGGGAGCTAGCTTTGTAGCAACCTAAGTTTTTTGTTTTGTTATATTCCTTGGTAGGATGAAATGCTCTAGATTCTGTTGAGAGTACTTTTTAGTGACTCCATGCATTGCCTCAAATTTTGTAAAGGGCTTTTAGCTCTTTGGAAATGCGCTGATTATGTGAAGGTCTCAGGAGTTTAGAGATTGTTGGGAAGTATTTGTCTTGCAGATGGATTAATGTCTTAGTAAAGCTAGCGTCTATAATATTAGGGTCTTGTTTGGACAATAAAGGGTCCCAATTTGATTGAGAGGGTTCCTGTTGCATTGTGTTGATTTTCAGTATTTTCAATCAGAAACTAGTGAAATGATAATGGAAGGAAGAAGGTTAGAAAGATCTGATATTATACTTGGAGTGTTAGTAATTTGCAGATCTAAGAGAAAGTGACTGCCTGTCTTAAAGTTTAACCCGGTGACTTCTTTAACTAAAAAGATCTTGTTTGCTTAGGAAGAAGTGAATTAAAAAGTTGCTGTGGTGAAGGAGGTTTGTATTGAAGTTGCATATACTTATGTCCTTTTTAGGCTTATTGTACTTTATTTAAACATGATATCAATTTGATTAAGTTTGCTGGCATGGGTAGTAGTCAGAAACAGGAATGTGACAGTTTTTGAAGGGGAATTTTAATGGTTAGTCAGTTATGCCATGGTCATGTAGTGCTAGGCTTTGTAAATGTGTGGTTATTTTCAGATTTTCTTTAATAATGAAGTCAGTCCCTCCACCCGCTATGTTTTCTGGCACTGATAATGTATTCATAGCCTAGGAAGTGCATGCTTAAATCAGGAGTATCAGATTTGGGCCAGGGTTCAATTATTGCTGCAACACCAGGGCAATGAATGGATAAAAATGAGTATAGTTGCTTAGGTTTATTAAGTGTGTTACTCAAATTGCGCAGACCTGTCTTTAGGGAGGACTTTCGGGTTTTTTTGTTGAAGGTAATGTTATGGAAGGGTAAGCATTGTGGTCATGAACATGATTTGAAACAGATACACAGTAGGAGTATATTTTTATGGGGGTGGAATAGGTGAGGCATTTTTTTTTAGTTAAGATTTGTCTGGTTCTTTTGATACATTGCATGTAGGATAGTTTGAAGGGTGTAGTAAGTGAGAAGGTATGGAGAGGGCTACTACTGGCCAATAAGATATGAGGCAGGAGTGGAGCCTGGTTAGTAGTATTGGTGGAAGAGGTTATGGGGAGAGCTTTGTGGGGCCTGTCTGTAGATTAGGTAAGGAATGGGGACCTGGGCAGTCATTTTAAAATATCAAAAACAGAATGACTAGTATTAGAGGATGTGTGCTGAGTCTTGGCATAGTAAAGGGGTTTGGATGAAGAAATGTTGGAGGTTTGCATTTGATGAATGAAGGTGTTGAGTTATCTATGTGAAATAGTGTGAAAATAAAAATTATATGATGATTAATGTTTAGCTGGCAGTTGTGGCCTACTTAGTGTAATGGGAATGGACAGCAGATTGATGTGTTGTGATTAGGAAAACTGATTGCATGTTAATAGTTGAGATGGCTAAATAGAAGTCAAAACAGCAGTGTCATGGCAGCGGTATGGATTAAATCTGTGTCTGATTTATGATCATTACTAAATTTAGTAAACATTGTTTTTGCATACTCCAGATTTTGTTGTGGCTGTAATATTTATGTTTTTTAATATACTTAAGTTGGTACATTGCTCTAAAGAACTACTGGTCTTCCCTGATGTGGGTGATTTAATGGCAGACTGCAGGCTAGAAGACTCTTCCTTTTGTTTATAACTTTTGGCAGCCATCTTCAGTTTCAGTTTTGCAGCCATGTATGTTTCAAAGAACTTCAAACACAAAACTCCAAAAATTAACAAAAAGCAATATACTGTATGTTAAACTGTCACCTGCATTAACCACCACTTCAAACACCCCTGCACTAGGTACCAGGTATCTCACAAATGCCACAAAAAAGGTATATGGCTATCCCAAGCCAATGATGAACTCTTGATTGTGTTGCATTTCCCATAAACTAAAAGCATTATGATGGTAATCAGAGTGTTTTGGAGATGTATATATCTGAGTTGATGTTAACCCTCTCTTCTACCATCCAAGGTCAAGAATCACTGCTGGAGCAGTTCAAAAAGGCCCTACTTGCTCATCCAATTTGAACAAATGACTCATGGTGTCAGAGGTAGATGCCTACCGTTCACCGATGACTCGTCAACAGGCCAAAGTTGAGTAGCTAGAAACAGAACTACAATGGTTAAACAAGCACTCGCTGCATTGCAGGAGGATATTAACTCCCAAAGTCAAAATCACAAAGATACAAAACAATATGGAGGCTCAACTAAGGAAACTGATGACCTGGAAAACACGTCACAGAGTATCAGCATGAGTGTTAATGGCATATCAGAGAACATACTGGGTAAGGATCTCCACCCCTTTTTTGAAAAGCTGTTTGTTGAGTTGGTGTGCATACTGGATTACTTAAACCGGGCTGTAGAGAGAGTTCACAGAGCTGGTCCATTCATAAAGGGAAGGAAATCCCAGAGGCATATCTTGATGGCATTAGAGTCAGCAAGAACTAGAGAATGGTTATTAAAGCCATTATCACAAGGGCATGCCATAAGTTAAGTGCTTGCTAATTTGTTCAGCTGAATACTCTTAAATGTTGCATGAGCTGAGGAAAGCATTGCACTACTTCAATTTAGAAAGGAATTTAACTACAGCATAAGGTCACTTTAACATACCCAGTAATACTTGTCACAGAATTGGAGGAGAACAAGATATTACTGCATAAGAAACAGTAAGCAACTCAATTCATTAAAGGTGTCAAAAAGCAATAGAACGAGCTGAAAATGACAGCAGAGGAGGGTAGTGGGCTGAAAAGGAAATGGAATGAGTGTGGGACAAAAGTAAGAGAAAGAGGCAGAGGCTATCCCCCCCTTTTAAATCCCCTGCAAGGGTAAAGAAAAAAGGTGATGCCCGCATGTGGGAGAAGAGAAGGGTCACAAAGTCACGTTACTACTTTAGGTAGGAAGTTTTTTTTTTTTTATCAGAGGTTTGCTGTTTGACAAATGAAAGAGTTGGCTTAGTAAGTTAAATTTGAGCTAATTGCTAGCATTGTGGAGTGTTTTTGTTTTATGAGTTACGTGGGTTTTTTTTTTACTCTGTTGCCAGTGGATTACATTGTTGTTTTCATAAGAGTCTACAGAATCAAACATCAGCTGTCTATCCAGTGAGGGCAATAAAAAGCTTTCTCATAATAACAATATTTAATATCTTTGTTTTTTGGTATGTAGTGCATGCATCGCTGTCCATCCATGGGGCACATCCCTAGAAAGTATTGCATTCTGGTGTTTCAAATTTGTTCAGCCATGAGAAGGGCACGGGAGATACCTGGTAAAAAGGGTCACAGATTATAGCTAAATCTGAGGGGAACTCAGGACAGGTCATAGCAAAGTCTGTGATAATGACATAAATTCTTAGACTTTACCACTTCCCTGGAGATAAAAAGTTCCTTGGGGTGGGGTAAACCTGGTCACAGAATTTTTGTGGCTTGTCGGACTCTGCAGCTGAACATTGCTGGGGTAAGAAAGCATTAGAATGATGGGATAAAAGTGGCAGACCTATGAACATGACTATGTTTTGCCTTTTGTTTTTTCTCATTTCAATATTATATGTCTATGTATTATTTACAGGCTGTTTGAAGACTCTGAATTTGCTGGGAGAATGAAGATAGTCCTTAGTATTGAGCCATGGACTGCCATTTGTCTATTTTTTCATAAAGATGTAGTTGTAACCGTTACTACACTCAGAATATCAAACATTATTGGGATCCTTGCTGTTCAGTCTGTTTACTGGATGTGTTTATTGAACCTGTTTATGAGTAGTCAGTTTATGAGTAGTCAGTTTATGTGTTAAGTTCTGTCAGGGTCAGTGGTACAACAAGTTGTACACTTGCCTTGTGTGTCCCTGATGCCCTGGCTAAATTTCCTCTAGCAGTATAAATACCACACCAGGTTACCCCTGAAAAGAGACCACTAGCATTATGAGACTAACCTGGTCAACAAAGGATAAATAATTTTTTGGTGGTGTTTTACTAACTTGTTCTTTTCTTATTTATATCATCACTTTGTGGATTGAGCATTTGAGGTATTTGGAATATTAGTGTTACGATCCTCACAACATTAAGCATGAGCTACTCATTTTTTTTCACTTCTGCATGGAATGTTGCCCCACCTGACCCATCTTTTATCTCAGTTATCTATATATGTTCATGCCACAGAACCAAGAGGAGTGAGGGTAATAAAAAAAGCTTTCTCATAATAAAACTATTTAATATCTTTTGTTTTTAGTGTGTAGGGCATGCAGTGCTTCTTTTCACTGTGCAGAGGTACTACCACCACAGGGAAGAGGTAAGCGGGTCTAAATTCTCGATTGTTTCACAGTGATTCTGTGTCTGTTTTTTTACATGAAGTAGTTAGAGTGTAATTAATTTTAGGCAATTTAATGTAATTGTCTTTTTTCTTCTAAACACAATGGCAACATAACTTGTGAGATGTACTTTTTATTTCTCTATGTTACCAGCTGATGCCTTGGGTAAGGGGTGGGGGTCCTTATATATACACCTTCCCAGAGTCCATCTTTTTTGGCTTACATAGGTGCCATAGTCAGATATTTGGATATAGGTGGTGTTGCCACACAAGGGACTTCTATTACACCCTAACCCGGCAGCTCGTTCTGGATATGGAGAGTACTGGGGGAGCAGAGCATACATTGCATGACCTATGTAAGTCATATCCTAAGATATGAGAGACACCCAAGTCAGACGAATCTGTCAGACTCTTTTCTAGGAATGTAGGGGGGAGTTCACACCCCATACAGAGGGACAGATTTATTCAAAAGATAAAGATGGAACACCTGCATAATGTTTGATTGAAGGAGACAAAACTTAATGTCAAGGACTCACATAACCTCAGAAACAGAGATTAACAAACTTGGGGAGGGGGTTGCAGCTATTCCACAGATCCTTATGGCTATCTATTTAAGTTCAATTATGAGGTAAGCAGGATAGGTGAATTATCTGGAAGGGATGAATTAACTCTGAATATTGGATTATAAGTAATTACTATGGGCCGAATAAGGCCTTTTCTTTGAGGATTTCCTTGTCATCTGGCAGAAATGCTGATTTTAATATACTGGTAGGGGACTTCAATTAGGTGATGGATACCCAGAAGGATAGATTGTATTGAAGTGTGGAATATCATACAAAAAGCTATCTGTCATCCTGAACTGGTTAGAAAGAAATGGCTGGGTGGCGTTTAGAAGGCATTTCATCCAGAAGAGATCTATCCTTCTTTCTCAAGGAATTTATCAAAACAAGGTAGTAGAACTGATTTACTTCTCTCCTCAACAGAATACATTAGCAAGATTATTGATCCTAAAATCCATGAAGTATTCTGACCATGCCTCCATGACACTGTAAATTATATTTCCAGTTAAGGGGGATTGGTTTGAAAAAGTGTAAGTGCGCAAGTTATAAGTGGGACAACTCGCAAGGCAGATAAACTCCACAGCAGACTATAACAGATGTACTCAACAGGAGTGACTTCAGTTAGATGATCCCCTCATAGGATGGTGAGAAGGTTGTTAAGTGTCACTGAGAGGTGGTCTGTTAGAACTGGAGGATTATGAAAATAAAAGTACGAGGAGAGTCAGATAAGTTATTGAAAGGTTAAAGCTGTACAGAAGGTAATGTTAATGCTGCTGCTGAATGATCCATACGCGGAGGTTCTGGGAACTTGGTTACACTACTTAGAGCATTAGGAGCAATTCTGGTGGCTCAAGAGAGAGATAGCCTAAAGCACATAGCAAGGTTCCTTCATCAGAGAGTGAAGAGACTGCTCCAGTGTGCCACTACTACGGGTAAGCGATTCTTTGGGGGTTGGCATTAGGGGAGCTAGACTAATTAGAGAAGCTTTCAAGAATTACTGCTTTGGAGTTGTAAGAGGCAACCCTGACTCCTGATACTGAATCATGGGCTTTGTTGTACTCACTATCTAATTATCTCATTATAGATGAGGCGGCCATGTTGGATAACCCAATTTCTTATGAGGAAATTAAATTGTCCATTTATTTCTTGAAAATACATAAAGCCACAAGTTTAGATAGTTTCTGTTCTGAGTTATATAATTGAGGATGCACTAATCTGTGAAAGGCACTGGCACAGCAATTTTAATTCCACAGAGTTTATCTAGGTGAATAGTCCAGAACTTAATCTGAGCTTGACTGCAGTTATACAAAAAACTAAGTGATAAGTTACCAGGGATAAAAGATTTTTGACCCATCTGTTTGATTAACTTACCCATGAAAATCTGTCCAAAACTATGTTATCTAGGCTTGATAAGATTCTGCTGAGATTTAACCAAAAGGGAAAGAATGGTTTTGTAAAGTAGAGAATGATTTCTGGCAATTGGTGGGAACTAGTGTTATTTTTAAAGAAACAGGATCATCTCCCCTAGAATACAGGCACCGTCATGTTTGATAATGCAAAAACTTTTGACACAGTTTATTGTGGATTTCATTTTCAGGTCTTGCAACACAGAGACTTTTCAGGATCTTTCATAGGCTGGATAAGATTACTACATATGTAGGAAACCTTCTTACTGGGTTGTTCTTAATGGAAACCGATCAGGAGTGGGGCACAGTGCTAGGGGCACCAAGCAGGGTTTCCCATAATCCCCTGCTTTCTTACTTTTGTTATGGAGGGGCTAGCCAGAATATTAGATTGTCTGTTCAGGGTGTATCAGGAGAAGGGCATCAATGGTGCCTTCTACCTGTTAAATGGTGATTATGTCCTTCTCTGTAACAACTTACTAGAGGTGATAGAGAATTAATGATATATTCTACTCCTTAGGGGAAGTATCAGGGATGAAATGTAATTTAGAAAGGCCATCTGTAGTTTGGGTGGGTAATATAAACTAAGACTTAGGGAGCATTACATCTTCTCCAATACATTTGGGACTACATGTGGAATATACCTTTGATTCCACAGTGAAGGAGAATATCCACAGAGTTTATATCAATATCACTAGCAATTTGTTCCCCAGATTAGGCAATTTTGGTTCTATTTATGGGAAACCATCCAGTATCTTATATTTAAAATGGAATTATTCATCATATTATAATCCATTCCCTACAGGAGCGTTTATCTGGGCAGTCTTAGGGGACTTAGAAGGATCTCTGTGCAGCTAACTTACCTTTCCAGGTGCTGTGGTGGATGGTGTTTGCCTAATATATCTAGGTATGTAACAGTCTTCAAGGTGGCACAACTTATAAGTCTGGTGACTAAAGGATGGGATATGGGCAACCAGACTTCCAATGATGGCTTGGAAAGACATCCAGTGAATTGGTTTACAGCTATCTGTAGTGAATGTTTGGAGTACAGGGGTCACAAGTGGTGTAGTGGCCCAACAAATTGCATATGGCATCATTGTATTCTTTTTTAAGGATTGTAGGAAGGCAAACTATGACATTTTGGCTGATGATGGGAACTTGGGAATGGAACCAGTTATTGGTTTCCCCTGGGACTGGACCAGTATGTGCCTCAGGACTCGATTCTTGGCCCTTTACTCTTTAATATTTTCACAAACCAGCTGCATACTTCTTGTACAGCATCCTCCCTGATACAATATGCAGACAACTCTACCCTTCTTACCTGTTCTGGCAGTTTCTCTAACCTCCTCTCTAATACTCAACATAGCTTCCTGTCTGTAGAAAAATGGCTAACCGACAACCAACTAATTTTAAAACCTAAAAAAAAAACAAAGCTGCTACTCTTTTTTTCCAAAAACCCTCTCTAACTTCAAATCAACCTTCACCATTTCTTCTCTCGACAATACCATCATACAACCTGACCCACATGCTAAACTTCCTGGTGTTATTATCGATGACCAATTAAAATTTGATACCCATATTCAGCACTGTATTAAAAAGGCGAATCAAAAACTTGGCCTACTCTACAGACATAAAAAATACCTAGCCCCTGACTCAGGCCTTCCTCCTTCCATGTCTACTTTATGCCTCCCCCATCTTTTCACATCTACAATCTACCCTTTTGGCTAAACTCTGTCAATCACACTATAGTGTTGCAAGATTTGCTAGTAACCAGCCCTACAGATCTCATCACTGCCATGCACTAAAACAACTCCAGTGGCTTGACTTCTCCCAGCAACTGCTTCTCTCCCAGCTACAAATGATTCATACTCTACTCTTAAAACCCCTTTCTTATCCTGCTCTATCCTCATTAATATCACATTACACCCCTCTCAGAATTCTGCTTCTGGAGACCTATAAACCAAACAAAAACATTGGTAAACGTCTTTACAAATATAGTACTTCCCATGCATAGAACAAACTCCCCTTAACATCCCAAACATTTCTAACATAAATTTCTTTAAATACAAACTTAAAACTTTTCTACTAAATGTCAACACCTGTCATTGCAATGAGCTCACTTAAATCCTACCTTACCACCCTACTACCTTTCACACTTTTAACACCCACCTATTGCAAGTGTCTTATCTCACTGGCATTTCTTTCTCTTTTTGCTGATAAAAAAAAAAAATCTAACTTTTGTACTGCATGTTATGCACATTACTGTAATATTTATGTAAACTTCATTCTCAAGCCATTTGTAAATTTCTAATGTTCTTATGTAAAGCACATGGTTGTAATGTCTGCATACAACTTCTTTGTCAGATGTTTTTCTTTATGTAACTTTGTAATTACTGTCTGGAGCTTGTCATCTCGGGTCTCCACTGAAAACAAGCCACTGGTTCAGTTGGACTAACCTGGTTAAGAAATGACAAATAAATAAATAAATACATTTCCACAGATCACTGAAAAGAATTTGAAGGAGACCAGGACTGATTCCATTTTATACAGCTGAAAAACATTTGGGAAGCCCAAGTAAGTGAAATGAATGGGGATAGTTGTTTATTGTCCTAGAGTAAATGGTCTAAAGTTAGGAAGGAAAGCGCAAGTATGATTTCTAGGGACATATAGAATGCATGCTAGATGGAAAGAATATGATAGGAACTCTTTGATTGTCTCACAGCGAAGTCAAGTTTGGCATACCCCTCAATATTGAATAAATGTCCCAAGTTTAGGGACCAGCAAATGTGTTTCTTATCAAGATGGTATTGTTCCCCAGTTAGGCTCTTAAAGGGTAATGAAACATAACAATAAGTGCTTAGATGTGGTATCAATAAGGCAGATTATTTCCACATGTTTTGGGGGTGCCAAAAGGTAAGAAGTTATTGGGAATATATCTTTCATCGCATAGAAATTATTTCTGGTTTCAAAGTTTCACTTTGCTGGAAATTTTGGCTATGTGGAGTTCTAGCTAAGAATCCCAATTGCAGCAGGCATTCTTATAAGGTGCTATGGGTATTGGCATGCAGAGTTTAAATATTATATGCTCAGAAATGGAAATCCCAGGAAATTACCACCTGCCAGGAACTGCATCACCAGTTTATGACTAATCTGGTAAAGATTTTATATTAATTTTAAAATGCTAGCCATTCAATTAATTTGCCATTTCAGTATATTTTCTTTGAAATGTTTGGTCACTATAAAGGTGATGAATGTTTTTTGACTTGGTTGAGTATGCTAAGCAATTTATATACTGTATATAGTTTTTTTCCATTGTTTTATTGTTGTGGTTTATTTCTTGTCACTGTTGTTTTAATAAAATGCAGTAAAATACAACAAAAGAAGACTTTAATCCCAAGGCATTCTTCTGTACTAAATTTAGTGTAATTGTGCATGCATTCCCCAAGCACTAGACTTAGTGTCATTGTGCATGCATACCCCAAGCACTAGACTTAGCGTCATTGTTCATGCAGGCCCCAAACATTAGACTTAGTGTCATTGTGCATGCATGCCCCAAGCACTAGACTTAGCGTCATTGTGCATGCATGCCACAAGCACTAGACTTAGTGTCATTGTGCATGCATGACCCAAGCATTAGATTTAGCATCATTGTGCATGCATGCCCCAAGCACTAGACTTAGTGTCATTGTGCATGCATGCCCCAAGCACAATACTTAGCATCATTGTGCATGCATGCCACAAGCTCTAGACTTACTGTCATCGTGCATGCATGCCCCAAGCATTAGATTTAGCGTCATTGTGCATGTATGCCCCAAGCACTAGATTTAGCGTCATTGTGCATGCATGCCCCAAGCACTAGATTTAGTGTCATTGTGCATGCATGCCCCAAGCACTAGACTTAGCATCATTGTGCATGCATGCCACATGCACTAGACTTACTGTCATTGTGCATGCATGCCCCAAGCACTAGATTTAGTGTCATTGTGCATGCATGCCCCAAGCAGCTCCTCACCTTGTCTCTTATAGAAATTTTATCTATAAAGCTCCAAGTTCACAGGTAGCTTTGGTTAATACTTCAAACCGTGATATTGTTGGCGCATTACCTTTGTGCGGCAAACTCTTTTCTTTACTTCAGTTAGGAGTGCTGCATACAAACTTTTATAGGCTCTAGGATGCTTTATAGCGTGATTTATCTTGTGGGAATCCTAAAGACCAAATAACAGGAAATTATGCATTTCTATCTGGTTGAAATTTTCTCACTGGTGTCAGAGACTCTACTATTTGTACAGTTTCCCATGTCCTACAATATCAATCTTCCTTGTATCAAGGTATACATTCTCTGTTTCAGCCGTTATGAGTGTTTCTCCAGACATAGCTTTTTCGCTTGCTATAAAACAGTGTTTGAGAGGAGCCCTTCACCTCACATTTCTAAGATATCCAGTAACACCTGCTTAATATTCTCATTGCCATATACTTTCTTGGGAATGTATATTCTCTGCTAAAGTGTGACGCTCCAAGGTTCCATCCTGATTAATCCTGGGGGGTCTTCAGGTTCACAAATTAGGTATTTAATCCCTTTATGCTGGTGAAACTATGGGGATTTTTCCTGGGTTGCAAGACAATCTGAAAGCTGCCACTGCTGCTAGTGGAGGCAGGTTTCATTCCTGTTCCTGGGTACTACCATCGTTCCTCACTGGCTGGGTGGACAATGAGGTGTGGCTTCTACAAACATATCTTCCATGGGCCCTAAGATAGTTACTCATTCAGATTAGCCTGCATTCCCTGCCTAGCCGACATTTCATATCCCAGTCTCCATGGGGGCACTGACAAATAATTATACACATACCAGAATGTTACCCTATCCCCTCCCCCAGGGAAGGGCAAGCTGGCATAGCATTGTCTCTTCCTGCCAGCTGGAACAGGAGCCCAAGTCACTAACTGAACTTGGGTCACCCAGGTCACAGTCAGGGATTTACCATATATGGTAATAGAGCGGGCTAGTTCCTAATTATTGCTTACATTTTGTGCCTGAAAAAGTAATTCTTCTATCTTATAGGTTCATAGGTTCATAGGTTCATACTAGGCTATCTGCCTAGGGCATTTATAAGCCTAGCCAGAATGTGTTTGGCTTTCGCCACCCATTTTAAATTTATTTTGCTATGCCCTTTTTCGAGGTTAGTATACTGTGCCTCTATCTAACAGTGACACAGAAGTGATACCCGGGGTAAACCTACGATCTCCCATTCACTCATCAAGATTCCTCTTGAAGAGAGTTAATGAGGGACTCTGCCTAACCTGGACTGGGATTTTATTCCAGAGTGAAGGGAGCCTCTGGGTTATGAATCTGTCCCTCCAGCATGTCCTATTTATTTCATTGCTGAGGTTCAAGTCTCTCGAGCGCGTAGCTCGATGGGATTTGGATTTTCTGAGGTGCAGCATGTCCATTAATTCTGGGTTGGACATGGCTTTATACGTCAGGCACGGATCGCCTCTGAACAGGCGGTATGCCACTGAGTAGAGCTGGAGTTTCTTTAACCGGGCAGCATATGGCATCTGTTTGAGCCCTTTGATCCTCTTGGTGAGGTACTTTTGGGGTCTTTCCAGTTGCTGCAGGTGTCTGGTAAGGTACATCCCAAAAGGGGCATTGTACTCAATTATGGGCCTGATGAGGGATGAGTAAAGAGGCACGATGACCTCCCCCGATCTAGATGTGAATCCCTTCATGATTAGGTGGGCTATATAAAATGTTTTTCTAACCACTTTGGCCACTTTGAGCCTTCCTCACATCACGCCTCAAATATCTTTCCTGGGAATACTTTTAATAGTAGCAATCAATATAGCTAGAAGGACTTCTGAGCTACAAGCACTGGAATTTAAAGAACCATTGGTGGTTTTCCATAGGGAAAGTATATCAAAATGGACAAAATTCTCTTTCACGCTTAAGGTAGTTCCTGAGTTTTATTTGAATCAGTCTATTTGGTTGCCTATATTCTTTCCTAAGATGGAAACAAAGGGAGAACAAATCTGGATTCCCTAAATGTTACTCACATATCATGCTCAAGGAACTAAAACCATCAGGCAAACTGACAACCTGTTTATTTTTTATGAAGGAAAAACAGGGTTGCCCAGTCACAAACCAGATCATTTGTTGTAAGTGATTAGCTAATTATATTAACCTTTGCCATGAAAAATACAATATTGCTTTGGAGAGGTTAGGATTCACTTCGGCAAGTCAACAACTGCCATTGGAGCCTTTTTTAAACATGTATCTGCCTAAAATGTACACCTATACTTGCATCATGTAAACAGTGTAAACCAGGTGCTCATTCTACAGCAGAGCAAACTTTTCTTTGATTGTTATACAAGACATGCTTTAGACCAGCCCCCCTTCACTAAACGCTGAGGTACTCTGCTTGATACTTTCCTAATGCTTTGATTGTTATACAAGACATGCTTTAGACCAGCCCCCCTTCACTAAACGCTGAGGTACTCTGCTTGATACTTTCCTAATGCTTTGATTGTTATACAAGACATGCTTTAGACCAGCCCCCCTTCACTAAACGCTGAGGTACTCTGCTTGATACTTTCCTAATGCTTTGATTGTTATACAAGACATGCTTTAGACCAGCCCCTTCACTAAACGCTGAGGTACTCTGCTTGATACTTTCCTAATGCTTTGATTGTTATACAAGACATGCTTTAGACCAGCCCCCCTTCACTAAACGCTGAGGTACTCTGCTTGATACTTTCCTAATGCTTTGATTGTTATACAAGACATGCTTTAGACCAGCCCCCCTTCACTAAACGCTGAGGTACTCTGCTTGATACTTTCCTAATGCTTTGATTGTTATACAAGACATGCTTTAGACCAGCCCCCCTTCACTAAACGCTGAGGTACTCTGCTTGATACTTTCCTAATGCTTTGATTGTTATACAAGACATGCTTTAGACCAGCCCCCCTTCACTAAACGCTGAGGTACTCTGCTTGATTCTTTCCTAATGCTTTGATTGTTATACAAGACATGCTTTAGACCAGCCCCCTTCACTAAACGCTGAGGTACTCTGCTTGATACTTTCCTAATGCTTTGATTGTTATACAAGACATGCTTTAGACCAGCCCCCCTTCACTAAACGCTGAGGTACTCTGCTTGATACTTTCCTAATGTCACCATGAATGTCTTCACTAACGATCTTTGTTATAAACAGAGTTCACTTGTTTGAGCATACTCACCATAGCAGCAGATGATTGAAATGAGTGAATAGTGAAATTGTTTCTGAAAAATAGGTTCCCTTCCAATCCTATTGTCCTGCAGACGTCACATGTTCATAGGTTAGTACTAAGCTAACTGCCCTTTCGAGCCATTTTAAGCTTAGCCAATTATCCCTTGTGAGACTCAAACCCTGCACCTTGTGTTTGTAAGGCAAATACCTTAACCTTTAGGCCATTCTCCCTATGGCTATTTATATACAGTGTTCCTGTACCAGTAGCACAAGTTTTATAGGTAGGTGGTTTGATTATTTCCTTCAATCTTATTATTTTTAGAAGCTTTTAATGTTTGCACAATACTTTTTATTATGATTTCTGACCAGTACTGGATTGATGGTATGCTTTCTGGTCTTCTTTTAATCTTTTGGGGCTCCTTTAGCCTTTACCAAGAGCACTTGTTAGTATCATAATAGCATCAAAATTCTATATATCATTTCTGAATAGCAAAACATATCCATAAATTTACTCCAGAAATGACTGGTAAGGCCATCCTGGAGAAATGAGGTGTGGCCTGAGACAGAGTACTGGCAAGGTATAAATGGTCATATGACTTAATGGCCTTGGAACGTGTATGAATCTATAAAAAGAACAAAGTTGTACATACAGCTAATTTCTCTTTGGCCAGATCTTTTCAACAGTCATACATCCCTAGGTGAGTAAGGTTATTGGACTCCCACAAAAGTATCTCTCAACCTCTTAGAGCAAAAAATCTGGACAAAGCCATAAATAATGATGGACAAGGGCTCAATATAGGGACAATTTTTAAATATTGCTCTTACAAACTTAGAAAGTTGATAGAATAACAGGTTTTGTGTTAGCATGAATTTTCTGAAGGGAATGAAGTCTTAAACTCAACTGTCTATCTTTATTTTCTGTCTTCAGTCTATAATGACATCCCAGTAATTTGCCAGAAAACAACAATTTTATGAAAAACCAACAAAAAATATGAGGCAAAAATCTGGACATTCTGTGAAAATCTGTACGGTTGATAGGTATCATGAGACTGTAACCCTAGGCATGTCTGAATGCTGAAAAGATCTAACCAGAGAACTGACTGCCTACTCTGAATGTATCCCTGTCATGGCATGTAAGGACATTTCCAAACCAAAGACTGAAGGAAATGAAGTAAGCAGAATTGTATCAGTGGATGCAGGGAATAGCCACAATGAATGGACTCAGAAACTGTCCTTGTAGTAAAGATATTGTAACATCAGTTGAAAAAATTTAAACTAATTAACTTTAGGCTTAAATCCACAAAATATATTAACAACCTAAAAGCACACTTCTCATCCCGCAATTGGTCTCTCATTCTTAACTCTCAAGACCGAAACTGGACTAAAACTTTTCTCCCTGGGCCTTTGCTGAAAATGGGCTCCTACCCAGTTGAAATTTTCTAGTAATCAAATGCCAGTAAATAACTAACTAAATAAAACAACCCCCTATCCCCTGCTCCCCTACTTCTCTAGGATAAATTCTTTCCTGAAAGTTCCAGACTTTATACTTGTAATTAAAATGACTGGCTTACAGCATAACTAAAGGCCCTTCTTCAACTTAGAGACGAAGCCTACTATGACTGGATCATCACCAAACTACCAAAACCAGAAAGAAAAAGTACAAGCAAACAATCCATAAATATGAAGAACTGCACCTTAAATCGAAACAGCAATCTCTGATGCATAATGCAAAATACTTCTGGAATGAAGTCAAACTCCTTGTGGGACATAAAATACCTCCTTACAACTTCCCCTGACAATATTCCTCATTCATTAGGGCAATTTATCTTCTTAGACTTTCTTAAAGAATTTGGTAATCTACCCCCCATTTCAACCACTACCTCCCAATCAGTACCAACACCTCTCTACCTCCTTTCACACTGCCCTTTTACTTCAAACTAACTCTTTCTAAATACATTCAGCCTCTGCTCAACTAACTTCCTGTTGTCAGCCTAACATGCCAGATTCCTCTTCTGGTGTAAAGGCTAGGGCCAGTATTCATCACCCACAGCTTCGCAAATGATTTAAGATTAATGTAAATATCGGTGCTACATGGATATGCAAATAAGGTCAGCAAAAGTCATTTGTGATGATAAGGAAAAGCCTTTTTTGAAAACATGCCCATATCTCACAAAATAGTAAGTTGTGTGAAGTTCAGCATCAGAAAGTTGCAACTTACTTTGCCAAAACCTGAAGGTTTGTGTTACTTTTTTTCGATTATTGTGGGTGAGCATGACTAAGCTCAGTCATGCTTAAAACATTTAAGGAAAGTTGCAGACTGTGCAGTGATTAAAACAGTTTTTTTAAAGAAAAGGGGTTTATAATATTTTATAAAGGGTTATAATTTTGCGGACACCCTGATGTTTTTCCTTAAAGAACAGAAAGTGCAAAAGGGGAGAAAAACACAGAAGGAAACACACAATAAAAACATAGAGGGTTTGTCTGGAAAAGGTGGAAGAGGATAAGCACCATGTTTTTGTTGGTGGATAGACCCCTTATTTTTTCAACTTTTTTATATGAGAGGGTAGTGTGGGTGGGAAATAGGTAAGAGGGTGTATGAGAAAGGATAAGGGAAGAAAGGCTGAGGATGTGCCTGCAGGAAACACAGTCCACAGTGCCTTAAACACATCCAGTAAAAGATGGTGTTGCAGTGGATGACCCCGATGTTGAAGGGTAGGAGCCTGTGTTGGTTGGCACCAACTGGCACAGTGTGTCTTCACCACACTGAAGAAAGGCTTCAACTGGCTGAATTCTTCTGTCCACTATTTCCACCAGTACATCCTCTACCAAGCTCCAAAGCCCCATTTTGGGGAGGCTTGCCAGGCTGCGACATGCAGGGGTGCCTGCATGACTGGTATCTCCACCCCACCCGTTCAAGGACATCCCTGGATGGGCAGAAGGTGAGTATTCCCTAACCTGAGAGGTACATGCCCAGCCTACTCTGGAGGGATTTGAATCTGTAAAAAAGGAAAAAAATGGGAGAGAAACAAAATAATAAAGGAAAAAGAAATGCATAATCAAAATAAAAATAACAGAAAGAAGGGTGGGGAGAGATGAAAGAGAAAATGCACAGTAAATATACACATCATGCTTACATGCCATTTTATACAATATTGACATATTACAGTAAAAATAAAACTTGTATATGGGAAGTGCATACAATTAGAGTACTCAGTTGGGAAGTGCTTTTGTACTTAGGAAGAATGATATGAGCAGGGCATATGCATACTTCTGATAAACTCATATGGCAAGTGCTTGTGACTGCTTGAAGAGGAGCGTGTATCTCTCATGTTCTCTACATATAATATATTCAATATAGTACTAAAATACCCTTTGTAATTATCTGCATTGTGATTCCCACCTCTGCTGCCAGTATGTGATGGCCACCAATATGTGTCATCTCCATGCTGGGCCAGTAATCAAGGAGCCTGAATCCTCACCACTGACACTGGAGAGGGACGTGCACTTGGAATACAAATGGATACACTCAGTATTTTCAGATGCAGACCTCTCTGCATCAAGTACAATTTCCCTTAAGAGCACACAGGGAACACAATAAACCCGAGATCTGGATGTCTCTATATCTATCACCCCTAGGTCCCCAATAAGACTCTCAGCTGGTGCAGCTGCAGGGATAAGTCCTCAGCCGAGTGTCCAAGCCAAGTCCTCCAGCACACTCTCTGTAAACTCAATGGTTTGTATCCATGCTCCAAGCAGCTGACACACACACCCTGAGAGATTTGATTTTTCACACACCTGGGAAAGGCTGGCACAGATGAACCTGCTATGCCCACTTCTGCCCAAAGTATAAGGTAGTTATCACTGCCACTAGACACTTCACAATCAGCTACTCTAAGGCCCTTAACAAAGGGTGTCCAATTATACTGTGTAATATTAATACTAATACAAATGATAGTAGTTGACCCAAGATGGCTAGGCCTTCTGGAGTGGCCCACACAGTGTCACCAAATAAATATAAGCACTCTCAGGTACTTCTACAAGGACCAGCTACAATAAAAAGTTTTAAATATATTTAAAATAATAAAAAAGCATGAAAATACTGAATAAATATTCACAGTAAACCACAGAATTCAGATCACAGGAAATATTGGAAAGAACATTGATGGACAGACTTGGCAAATAAAGAAAAACTGTATCTAAACTAAGCTTCACTATGTTCCTAACTAAATCTAAAAGAATCACTGTTCCCTAGTTAAGTTACTTACTACTGCAAGGCAAGATGCCATGGGTGAGGGTCTTTCTAGTCAGGGTTCCCAAACAGAATACTCTATACTTAGAGACTGATCTCTCTAAAACAGTGGTGGTGAACCTTTTGGGTTAGGTGTGTCAAAAATTTGGAAAATCCTTAACTTGACGTTGCTTGTGTGTCACCCCCCTCAAACAAAAAAAAATAAAATAAATTAAATAAATAAATAAAATAGCATGGCTCTCAATCTCAACCGGATCAGGGACAAATCTAGAAATAAGAGGCATGGACAGTTTTAAACTGCTAGTACTATTAATATGAGACACTGACAGAAAAAAGTGAATATGAATTAATATACATTTTCTGAAGTAAAATTAGTCTATAAATCTAATTATTGTCATTATTAAGTTTAAAAAGTTGCCAGTTTTAGGAGGGATTAAGAGGGACAGTTGAGAGGAATGTAAACAGCAAACTCCTAGAAATGCAGACTACTTGCCCTTTGCAGAAGTGTAACCACGAAGAGAAAACAATGTCAGCACTGCCCTTTGCAGACTCTGTCGAGAAAGTATACCAAATTAGTCTTTGAGGTTAACTTCCTTACATCTGCAGCAGTTTTGTTGAACTGGTTCCTGGCACAAAATAATTTAATGCACTTCACACAAGCAACAAATGCAAAAACAGTTTCTTTGGTAACTCGGGTGTTGGTGAATGCTGGTGTGTCACCCAAAATGTTGTGGCGTGTCACCTTTGACACATGTGTCATAGGTTTGCCATCACTGCTTTAAAATGTAATAAACACAATGACTTGCACAATGACCTCATCTGGTCACCTGACTCACAATATTCCCCTCTTAAGCTGAGACAGGAAGTTAGAATAGACGGCCAAAATACATATCCAAATGTTTATGGCAGTGCCCAGACCCAGCGACTCTGGTCCTATTCAGCACTGTGGGGTGCCTTCTAATGGCTTAACATCTCATTTACATTTCCCTTATTTTCCTTAAAGTTAACCTCTGCTGTACCAGTATCCTCTATTAAAACATATACATTTAATTCAGCTACAAAAATACATGTACATTTCTCTTCAATTCAGCAGGGTGCATTCTTGATACATTTCAACACACGCAAAGTTCACAAATACATTTTCATCACAAGCATCTATACAAACTCAGCTTGATATACAAATGACATACAGTTCTAATACATTTGTAACACAAGCATCTTGTATAAGTCAGTTTGATATTCAAAGGACATATCATTCTTTACAAAATTCCAGCTGGCTATGCTAGCACTTGCCCATATCATCACATACATATTTGTAACATTAGCTTGAAGTGTAATGGTTTCAACTGCATTTCTTTCATCTGTAAAGCTACACAAAATGGGTCCCTAGCAGTGGATTGAGTTTTCGGAATCTCAAACTCCATGTGATCAAGACCACATGATCGAGATTTTGAAAACTCAAAGCTTTGAAAGGAGATCACTGTACAGCAAGGATTGGGAAATTTAGCCTTTTCCTCACTGTAGTGGGATCTCGGAGTTGGTATACATAATTTGCAGGGGGTGTGGGGGTGCAGGGAGGGCTTGCCACCTTGCAAAAATGTAATAAAGGTACAATTTTTTTTTTGATGTTTGAGTTTTTGGAAACTCAATCATATGGTCTCTTCGATATTTTTTTTGAGTTTCTGAAAAGTCAATCATCTGACATAGACCTCCATAAAACAGTTGTAAACAGAGTACAGCAGTTATACAATTACATATTTCTCTTTTTTATGGTAATATAATGATTTCAATTTTTTATGCTTCTTATACATATTATAAATTAGTAAGACAGAATTCCCTTGGACTTCAGTTATACTTACCAGAAGATTCACCCAGCCTTTCTACCCTTCTTTGCTGTTGCTGGGGATTATACTCAATCTGTACCTGAGCTGTAATTAGATGAGAGAAGACAATTCTTGTTTATCTGTATTTGCAATTGTTTTATATATCTCTAATATATATATATATATATATATATATATATATATATATATATATATGTATATTCTATATATATGACTTACAATCAGTATGTTGAACATGCCATGTGTGCAATTGATATGTGTGGTAGTTGGAATGCAAAAAACCCTTTTTGTAGATGGCTGCAATGTCGACTCTGGAAGACAGAAGACCGGGGCAGTGCAGATTGGGAGATATACCCTTTTCCACACTGTAGTGCGATCTCAGAGTTGGAATATATATATATATATATATATATATATATATATATATATATATATATATATATATATAAGTGGCAGGTAGTGTGGGGGGTGCAGAGGGGCTTAGCCCCCTGCAAAAACATAACTGTCAGACTTTTGTAGTACGGATCTGGTATGTACGTACTGCTGCAAAAGGGACACCGGAGTGCAGAAGTCAAATTCGACTTTGCCTGCATTAGTGTCCGATATTTCACCCTACTTTTTATTCTGAACATCAAACATGTAAACCGCATTTTTGATACATTTACATTCTGATGTTCGATGTTTTAATAATAAACCTATATACATATATATATATATATATATATATATATATATATATATATATACATATACAGGATCATCAGAGGTTACTAGGTTAATGACCTTACAGTCCTTACAAACATAACCAAGTTTTACCCTTATTTCCAAGATCAGCACCTATCACCCTTGTCCAGAGGGACATAGGTTGAACCCCTGGGGTGAATTTACGGTTACCCATCTGATCATCCAGATTGCATTTGAAGAGGTCCAATGAGGTGCTCTGGTTGACATGAAGCGGGAGTCTGTTCCAAAGGAGTGGTAACCTCTGGGAGACAAATCTGTCCCTTCAGCAGGTTCTATTAATGTCACATACCAGGCTAAGGCCTTTAGAGCGAGTAACCCTTGTAGCAATTGACTTATGGATATGCAGTATTTCCAATAAAGCAGGGTCAAAGATTGCCTTTTATGCAAGGCAGAGATCATCTCTGAGTAGTCTGTATGAAACAGAATAAAGTGACAGTGATTTTAAATGATCCTCATAGGACAGATGCTAAAGACATTGAATTTTCCTTGTGAGGAACCTTTGTGGTCTCTCCAATTTCTGCAGATGCTTGGAAGGGTACATACCAAAAGGGGAGTTGTATTAATTTATTGGCCTGATGAGGGAAGAGTACAGAGAGATTATAACTTATTTTTTTTCTGGAGGAAATGCCCTTACATATGAAATGAGCAATCGAGAATGTCCTTCTTATCACTGTGGAGACATGGTGATCAAGGGCAAGTTTGCTGTCAACCTGTGTGGCCAGGTGTCTCACCACTGAGTGCATACTTAAGGTGTTGTTATTGATGTGATAGTTAGCAGGAACATCACTCTTACCAAAAGGGATGATAATAGATTTTTTTGCATTGAGTTTAAGGCTATGACTTTGGCACCAATCATTTGTTTGTATAACACCCTCTTGTTTGAAGATTCTATGACTGCTCCCAGTTTGCAGTCATCAGCAAATTTGTCAGCCACAGACCTTTAGTTTTAGCTTGTACTTGTGAGAAATAGATTCCAAACAGTAGTGGGCCCAGGACTGATCCCTGTGGAACACCACTGGTTACAGGTCTGCTGTTGGAGGTGGATTCTGCTATTTTGACTATATGGGTTCTATCAGTGAGCCAGTTAGTGACCCATCTAATGATATATGGGTTGATATCTTGGTGGATGAGTTTGTCAATTATGCCTGAGTGGGGGATAGTGTCAAATGCCTTGGCTAAGTCTAGGTAGTCTGTTTTGACAGATTTCCCCTCATCAAGGGCCTTGAGACTGTCTCGAAGAAGTCCACTAGGTTTAACAGCCATGATCTCCCTTTGACAAATCCAAATTGAATAGAGTCAAATGTTTGGAGATTACCAACATCTTTGCTGATAAGGTCCATGAAGATTCTCTCTATGGCCTTGCATTTAAGGCTAGTCAAGCTAATAGGTCCATAGTTCCCGAGGTCAGTGGAAGCACCACCTTTGTGCAAGGGGATAACGGTGGCCTTTTTCCATTCAGCTGGGATGAAGCCAGTGCTTAGACTATGATTGAAAAGAGTACCCAGTGGTGTTGCTAATTCTTCTCTGAGCCCATGTAGAATGCAGCCTGGGATGTTATCAGGTCCCATGGATGCTGTCTTTTTGACCTAAGAGAGGGCATTCATGACCTGCTCTTTAGAGATTCAAGGTAGATGACAGGTGGTAGGGATGTCTTGGGTTAAGTGTGGTGGGGACAGGGGAGTGAAGTTTTCACAGAACCTGTCAGCTAATAGGTTAGCAATGTCCACAGGCTCAGTATATGTAGTATCATTAACTACCAGTGCAGCACAAATTTTGGCCTTTCCTTTTTGGTTACGGATGTAACTAAAGAATGCCTTATGGTTGTCATTAGTTGAGTAAGCTAATTTTGATTCATAGTTTGCTTTGGAGAACTTCACAAGAAATCTTATTTGCTTGTTTAAGCTGAGGAGGGAGAGTTTACACTTTAGGCCTTGCTCCATCTTACTCTTAACAGCAATTTCTTCCTCTTATTGTAAAGCCTGTTAATGGTAGTTGTGCAACAGACAGGTTTGCTCTTCCTTGAGGAGCTTGTTTTGGTCCTATCAGGTATGGCCAGGTCAATGCAGTTTTTCAGGTGTTTGTATAAAGCATTTGTGTATAACTCAGCATAGTTGCCAGTTCTATCTGAGGGGGGTGGGGGTGCAGTGACACTATTTACCCATCCCATCAGAGATTATAATCTGCTCTGGAGAAGCTTTTGTTTTAGTTTAGTTGGTGCTGGGGGGGGGGGGTCAGGTGTAATAGTTAATTTGAATGAGACTGATTTGTGGTCATCTCTCTCTCTCTCTCTCTCTATATATATATATATATATATATATATATATAGATATACATATATATATTTCCCTTCACATCATTGAAACCCCAATATAATTAAAGACTGGCTCGTCAAGACGTAATATCAAAAACCCATTTCAGCAAACCATGACAACAACGAAGATTCTTCCCAGGGTAAGTAACCTGTTGGCCAACAAGGTGAACTTTGCCCTTTTCCCAACTGTACTGCTATCGTGGAGTTGGTAAATTTAGTTAGGGGGTGGGGGGGCGTAGTCCCCCACCTGGGTGGGTTAAGGATGGTGCAGTTTAGATTTTGTTAATTTTTGGATGATTGGTTACTTACACTGGGAAAAGCTTTGTTATGATGGTGGTTCACAGAAATGGGTTTTCAGTGTCATCTCAAAGTTCTTCGATTATATGGGGGTTCCATGATTTGAAGTAGACCCATATATATATATATATATATATATATATATATATATATATATATATATATATATATATATATATATATATATATATATATAGGTTTACCACCATATGGTCAAGCACACAGTGCTTGAACCTGTATATGTCCGAATGTAATTAGTGAATCCTGGCATGCCGAATGGTCAGAATGTCGCAATAACACAGAATACGACATTTCTGACCACTCTACATCCAGAAATGAGTGCTTACATGGGTCAAAAAGGGGATGGGAGTTTGCAATTCGCAACATCTGCATTCGAAATGTGGGATGTGGCAGCACTCCTTTCAGACATTCAAGCTCGACCATCCACCAGTCGACCATATCGTGGTAAACCTAATATGTGTGTGTGTGTGTGTGTGTGTGTGTGTGTGTGTGTGTGTGTGTGTGTGTGTGTGTGTATTCCCATCAAAGCAATGGCTTCTTTTTTCTTACATACTGATGGCTGAAAGAATTTATATAACACTGTGCCAATATCCCAATCATGCAAATGAAAAAAATAAATGTATGAAGTGTGTGTGGAATATTGTTTTCAAAATATCATGCTGTGCATGTAACACTGTGTTCAGGTATAATTTATTCACAAAATGTAGAAATTCATGGAAGTTTGAATTTCCTTTGCTTTACAAATGTGTCTGATCTGGCAAGTAATGTAGAAGTAAAACAATGTTTCTCAGTAAAGGTTGTGCTGGTCACTCACTTGGCGCAGCAACCCCCCACCTCTTCTCAAAATAGTGTGTAGTCTGTACGACTTCAGACATGATGTAAGTTAAGTTAGAAATACTTGAAAGAAACAAGTGTGTTAAGTGACTGTTCTAGTTATATTTCTACGGCCTGCTAAAACTGGCTTCATGTATGTAATTATTAAATAATTTTATGCAATACTAATAAATTTTGATGTTTAATGTTACTTTCATTGTTTATAAATCCATTAACAAATGCTTCTTTTAAACATGATTTACAGAACTACTTTAACAGATTATTATTTTAATAAACATGTCACATTTGTTATGTTATAAAAATCTGTTAACGCATTATTCACATCCATCTTTTTTAAAAAGATGCATGTATGATTACAAGCATGCTCATAATTTCCTCTGCATTTCATAATATCATTACAAATAATATATTTAGGTACACATATATTTTTTCAGAGGTGGTGCTGCGGTAGCGTTGTCGCCTAACAGCAAGACGTTGTCCTGTTCGATTCTCAGCTAAAGGATCTTCTGTGTGGAGACATGCATGAATGGGTGTAACTTCATTGAAGGTTGTATGTCAGGGCTGGCAACTCGGTATGTAAAAATCTGCTGCCAATCATTAGCGGACCGGAGTTCCACTATGGCGACCCCTAACCGGGGAAAGCCGAAAGATACAACATATATTTTTTCAGAAAATATCTCTAGTTATGCGTGCTTGTTAAACTGTTTTTATCTTCATATAACTCAATGAAATAGTGAACAGTATGAAATAGAATCTTTTTTTACTTACTGAAGAGCTCTGGCCTTCTCGCCACTACCCGGTCTACTCACTCGACCAGATGGTCAGTCCCTCACTTCTACAAATCATCAAAGCAGTATGACACTGCTGGCTGTCACAGGTTATACCTATCAGGATTGACAGGTGGTCACCCAACTCCTGCAAAATATCTATATTTTCCATGTAGTATGGTGAGTGCTCACCTCTAGCTTTTCCTGATAAGAATCATTGAGAAGGTACAGCATAATAAATGCTCCCTTTTTGGACCAGCTTGGAGCACAGCCTTGTGGCTTTAGAGATGATGCCATCATTCAAAAGTTCCAGAACAAAAATGAGGAAAGTATGATCAGGGATGCATTACTCACTGTTAGAACTGCTCCTTGTGGGGTGTGACATCACCCTAACCTAAGTCTTTTTACTAGCAGAGACATTACACAACAGCTATTGATATTATTGACAAGTTTGATTTAACCAAAACTGCTTTCATGCATAATTGTTTTATTTAAAGTTAACCAGTTACCTTTCCCATCTATGCTTGATTAAAACAGTAATATATAATTAATAATTGCTATTGCTATGCTCCATTAGTAAAGTATTTTTTTGTACCATAACACCAGTATGTCTTGTAGTACAGCAGAAAATTTATTTTAATTTTTTTGAGGGGGGATTTCATAATGTACGTAATTTTTAAGTGTTAGAAAATTATAATTTGTTTGAGGTGCTGGGATATGACACATGATGTTGGATGGGCAGGGATTACACTTCAGATTTCTGCAAACTTGACTTTTTTTAACCACATTCTGATTTTGTTTAGTGTAGGGCCATTCATGCTTTCCTGCAGAAGGTTTATGCAGCTGAGGAACACAGTTCATCAATGTCAACCTGATGTGCATTCATATCAATTTGGCCGTGCGTTCATGAAAGTCGAACAAAAAATGAAATTCACAGATATATCTCGGGACATGTTTGTCTACAATTTATAGAGATGCATGTAAATTAATCTAATTTGCATATAACACATGTAAATAATCTTGAGTTTTCACCAAAAGTTGAGCATCACCCTATTAATTCACGAATAGCTGAGAGAGGCGGCAAATGCATATGAATACCACAGACGTATTAAAGTAAGTAAATATTTAAACAAATATTATAATTGAATAAGAAACACTTCAAAATGTATTTCATTAATGAGTTAAGGGTCATATTTAATAAATCACATATACGATGTGCAAGTTATGATAAAAATGCTGATTGCTAGATCTGTATCATTTGTAAGTAAGTTTTGATGACAGCAGCAGATGGAAATGATTACTGATTACAGAAAATTAGCATTACTATGGCACAATTTACTGATTGTGTATACACAGATATAAATGTGATCATTTACTACTGAAGATCTATGGTGCTAAGGATATCAACAGGCATATGTGATGAATTGGAGATTTTTGGAGTGACAGTGATGAATAAAAAATGGCAGTGTTATGAGTACATGGCAATGGCAGGGGGTAGTACAAGGATGTTTTTTGTGACAAAAGTGATTGCATTCATGACCTGAATAAACTTCTCATATAACATAAGCATGTCTGAGTAACTGACTATGAATACCAGTCTACCTCACAGTTCATCTTATTCACATCTATAACTTCTGCATCAGTAGAAGCACTATTCTTTCTTTGTGGAAAACAGCATTACTCAAACCTAGTATGTAAATAACTCAATTCTACCAACATTTCTCATTATTACTCTAGCTCAGTTCTACCCACATTAGAAATGATACTGCAGAATATTATATGTATGTGTGTGTGTGTGTGTGTGTGTATATATATATATATATATATATATATATATATATATATATATATATGCAACTCTCTAACTACATCAAATAAAATAATCTCTGTTCTTTAAATAGTATTGCCATTGGGCTGGCTGAAACACAATGACAGCATTCTGGTCTTTTACTGACAAATTTTCAACTAATAGGAATAAAAAGAATCTCCCCAATGTAATAATCACATATCTTACCAAGGTGTTTCACTTAGTGGACAATCTCTAATACTTAACTATAAGCTTCAGCTTGGGGTAAGTCGTGTTCCATTCCTCCCTCCCTCTCTCTGATTTTAAGATTTCCTCTCCAATCATCATTTCAGATTTAAGATTTGTTCCTACACTTCTCAGACTCCTCCTTAATTAAATAGGTCTCTCAAGGGTCCGTAAAAATATATTTGGCCCCTTTTCTCTTTTCAGTTTTTGTAAACAAATGTCCCAATGACCTGTCCAAGCTGCTTCTTATATACTGATCAGAGTCCTATTCCAGTCTGTCCTGTCCCCATCCTACATTCAAAATCAGCTTCAAGATGATCTCCACACAGTTACCTTCTGGGTTAACAGCAATAAGCTACTTCTAAATACCTTTATAATCAAAGCCATGTTCTTTGGAACAAGACAGAAACATTCCCCTACCCCCAACCCATGACAAATAGTAGACCTCAAAAAGGAACCTTTTGAAACACCAACTTCTTTCAAATATCCTTGCATCTGGTTAGACCAGTCCTTGAATTTTCAACTACATGTAACAAAACATACAAATAAAATTAACTAACTACTGTACTGGGCTAGGAAATATGTTGTTTTCCTCTACTTAGCAACAAGAACATTGACTGGTACAGGAACTCTACCTGCATATCTGGAATATGGAATAACTGCAGCTGCCACCAGTGAAAATACTTCTCAGCAGCAAAATACAACACTTCTTAACACTCGCATCATAGTCAGAACATTACTGCCTAGCACTCAAAGTTAAACAGCTGTGAAGCTATGAAGCAGAGGGTAGATCTTTCATTAGGTTCATAGTTCTTTAAGCGTTTACATTTAGAAAGCCTCCCTCAGCTACAAAACTTGCACTTGGGTGCCCATCTTATAACTTAAAACATCTTGGTTATTCCCATCCTTCACTACTTACCTTCATGGCATTAAACAGCTTCTCTAATGCACACCCTATGGAAATACCTTCCTGCAAGTATCAAGGAATTTACTTTCTATGTCAAATGTAAACCACAGCTGAAAGCCTAGCTACTCAAAGAAGTCCATTATAGGTGTTTCTTTTTTGAATCATGTTATATAATTCTATTCTTCCCATAGCAGTATTTCTCTTTAAGTCAGTTTAAATACCTCTATGCCATGTATTTTATATTTTGACAATGTATTTTCTCTTCACTTTATCCCCTTTCTCAACACTAATACTCCCTTTACATATACTTTTAATTCCATTTTCCTTCACTTTTTATTTTCCTCATTCTGCTAATTTAAATTTAACCATTCTATACATTTTTTCTTGCTATCTCCCTGTTTTTACTTCTTCTTCTTCTTTCAGCTTTTTCCCAGTTAGGGGTCACCACAGTGGATCACCTGTCTGCTCATGATTGGCAATGGAGTTTTAAGGTGTCGAGTTGCCAGCCCAACCTTCCACGGAAGGCACACATATGCATGCACTCATGCCTAGGGCCAATTTAGAGTATCCAATCCACCTACAGCATGTCTTTGGGATGTGGGAGGAAACTGGAACACCCGGAGGAAACCCATGCGACCACAGTAGGACATGCAGACTCCACATAGAAGGCACCCCAGATGAGGATCGAACCAGAGAAACTCTTGCTGTGAGGTGGCAATGCTAACCGCTGCATCACCGTGGCCACCCTATCTCCCTGTTTTTACTAATATATATATATATATATATATATATATATATATATATATATATATAGTGGATATCAAAACACACCCCTGTTAAATGCCAGGTTTTTGTGATATAAAAAAATGAGACCACAATAAATCATTTCAAAACTTTTCCCACCTTTAATGTGACCTATAACCTGTACAATTCAATTGAAAAACAAACAAATCCATTAGGGGAAAAATATTAAAATAAAAAACGTACAATAAGCTGGTTGCATAAGTGTGCACACCCTTAAACTAATACTTTGTTGAAGCACCTTTTGATTTAATTACAACATTCAGTCTTCTTGGGTGGGAGTCTACCAGCATGCCACATCTTGACTTGGCAATATTTGGCAATTTATTTCCATTCCCTCCTTGCATAGTAAACTTCATGGATGGAGGTGTCTGTTCATGTGGTCACAACAGGTGTCAGATTTGAATCATATGAATGGATTCATGGATGGTTGTCTTCTGTATGTCTGTTCTTGATGCAATAAATAATAGAGGGAGGATTAGATTTTTAGCATACCAATTAAAGATAACAGAAGAATTGTCATTTTGCTTGGGAAAAGAATTATCAGGATGGAGATTTTTTATGGATTATTTATAATTACTAGATCTAAAACTGAATGGTAATCGGAGAGGAAATTATGCTAAGAGGGTTCATTAATAAGGAGAAAAAAAACAAGCAGGTCTTTTCTAGCAGTTCTACAAACATGTCTGCTTAGATTGATGAGAAGCTAGTAACCTTTCACAGGTAAGTATGGAGGGGGATTTTGAATAAGACTGTAGAAAGTAGATTGTGAGGCAAGGGTTGAAGAATAAAGCAAGGTAAGATTTAACTCGGAGGAGTGGTGGAGGAAGAAGACTTTAGCCAGTTGGGAGAAGACATACTGAAGCTGGAGGAGGCAAACACAAGATGGAAGGAGAAATGAGACTTGAGAAGCAGGAAACAGCCTGTGCTGATGCATTTATTTGGCCAGTCTCTGTGAAGAAAAGTGTAGTTAGGGAAATGGAAATCAAGGTTTTCAGAATTGGGCTGGAGCTAGATTTTACACATGGCAGTGATGTCAATATTGTTTTGGGGAATGCAGGTTATGTGCAGATACTAATTTATTGTTTATCCCACCACTGTTTAGTAGGCCAAACTTGAGACTTGACCTCTGTGGCAGGGGACAGGGTGACAATAGCAGACAGGAGGTGATGGAAGATGGTGCTAGAGGGCCTGGATTGGATTTAGTGATACCTGATGGAAGCAGTAGACGAGAGTAGTTTTTGAAGAGCCGACTTTAAATGAAATTGAGAGAAACTATTAAAATATAATTCAGAGAGAAGAGACAATTTGAAGGGTGAGAGTAACAAGTTGTGAGGAAGGATGAAAGGTGAAAATCTGAGTGAAAAGATATGTGGAAGTAGCAATTAATTTTAGGTAGACAGAGATTTTGAATAGGTTTGTTTGGAAGAAACCTAAAATGCTGTCAGTGTAAAACAAACTAATAGCCTAGGACAAGTTACCAGTTGCCCTTTTCCATTCAGCTGGGATGAAGCCAGTGCTTAGACTATGATTGAAAAGAGTACCCAATGGCATTGCTAATTCTTGTCTGAGCCCATGTAGAATGCAGCCTGGGATGTTATCAGGTCCCATGGATGCTGTGTTTTTGACCTAAGAGAGGGCATTCATGACCTGCTCTTTAGAGATTCCAGGTAGATGACAGTTTTCACAGAACCTGTCAGCTAGCAGGTTAGTAATGTCCACAGGCTCAGTATATGTGGTATCATTAACTACCAGTGCAGGACAAATTTTGGCCTTTCCTTTTTGGTTACGGATGTAACTAAAGAATGCCTTATGGTTGTCATTAGTTGAGTAAGCTAATTTGGATTCATAGTTTGCTTTGGAGGACTTCACAAGAAATCTTATTTGCTTGTTAAGCTGAGGAGGGAGTGTTTACAGTTTAGGCCTTGCTCCATCTCTACCAATAAACTCCTTCTCATTCCAAATAAAACCAAGTGAATGATCTTTGGCTCCCACAAAGATTATAATCTACTTTGCAAAACTTTTCTAAGTTTAGTAGTTGGTGCTGGGGGGTGGGTGTAATAGTTAATTTGAATGAGACTGATTTGTGGTCATCTCTCTCTCTCTCTCTGTCTCTCTCTATATATATATATATATATATATATATATATATATATATATTCCCCTTCAGATCATTGAAACCTATGACATAAAAGACAACCACTACTTTCCTTTTAAAGCCATCTCCCACTTCTAGTATTTGGGTATATTGCTTGAATAAACAGTAAACATTCAGTTCTTTAATGATCAGATTACATCAAAAATCAATTTCTCCTAAGCTAGCCCAGTGGCACACAGACAGGGTGTGGACTTGCACCATGGGTGACCGAAGTTTCCAAATGAACTCATGTCAACAGTAGGGATGGCCAGTGAAGAACAGAATGACGTGACTGTAAGATAGCTCTTCTATCTTGTGGGAGGGCAAGTAGGAAATTCGTGCCTGTATGACATCTGGTGAACACCAAGAGACTTGCAGGGCATGTCCTTACAAGGAGCAATGACAACATCCTGATGTCTCTGCACTTGCCTTCTCCACAGCTAGGGACACTGACCAGTCACCTCAAGGAAGACTGCCCCTCACTGAATCCCTCACTTCCTGAGGCCTAAACATTGAGTACCACAGAGGCAAATTTCCCAAGAAATTGGAACAGTGAAAGGTCAAGTTTGGGAGTACTTGGCAGGAGTCACTGATGGATTTGGGGATGGGCAAGCACAGAAGCTAGAAAAAATGGCCAGAGACTGTGCAGCACTGGGGGATTACAAAATCAGTTTCCTCCTATTCTGTTCTTGTACGACTTACCATTTTCTTTACTACCCCACTAAAGCCACCATAAAAAAAGTTATTTTATTTGCCCAGCTGTAATACTGTCTACCACTACTAGCCTCTGGATGTAAGAAAGAAATATACAATTATACAAATACACAATTATACAATGTCTAACAAAATCTGCCAATTCATAGCCAACCCCTCCAAACAAAAACAGAAGTACCTCAGAATTTAAAAATACCAACTGTCTTCCTATAAAGCAAATATCTAGTTTTGTATTAGACTCCCCAGTTTTTAAATTCTTGCACCTAGACACACCATGCTGCTTTCCTCTAAACCCTCTCCTGTGACACCCACCTACAGCCTAAGAAGCTAAACCTTTCTGAGCCGTCTCTGCAAACATCCAGGACCAAGCTTACCTGCACTGACCATAACTTTTCTCTGTTAACCTCCAGACGTTTGCATAAACTCTCCCTGAACTTAAATGATAGTGCCATATACAATAAATTCCATATACAATAAATTTAGACCAGACTATAAATCATATTTATTGAAAGAAAGCCACAGCAAATGCCCTTACTCACACCATATAACCTAATACATTCTTCATTCATGCATCTATCCTCATATGAAACTGTTCTTTCTGCCAGAAGATGGTCAGAATCGGCATAGATGTAAAATGATTTCTCCTACAATTTTTTAATTTTTTTTAACATATACAATTGTTATCTCTTTTTACTCAAAATTATGTATGCTAATGCCTTTAATTTCTCTATCATTAATCTGCTTTGTACAATTGTGAAACTTATCAATGCAACTGTAAATTTGTGGGATTATCATCTGTTTTTATTACTATTTGTTAATAAGCTTACTCTGTATTATGTTATCATACAAGGAAAATGATACATATATATATATATATATATATATATATATATATATATTTTTTTTTCTTTTATGTACTTTTTCATATTGATGTATGGAGTTTTTCTCCCTGGGCCTCCATTGAAATGGGGGTTTGTGTTTGCTGATCCATTTGGACTATCTTAGTAAACAAATATAAATAAATAAATCTGATGTCATGTTCCTATGCACTGATGTGAATATGTTGTTTCTTTCCACATACGAGTGGGCCTGAAACTGGTAATTGTTGATCAGTGCCCTACTCCAGTAAACAGACATATAAAATAAAGTAAAATAAAATAAAATAGAATAAATAAAATCAAGCATTTTGGAATATACCATGACAATTGTGGACATCCTTTAGAAGTTTTGTTCCAACCTGGTAGAAATTCATAAAACCTTGGGACAAACAGAACCAGATTGCTGTGCTATAGAATCAGCTACTTTACAGCAGAATTTGCTTAAAATGACAAACAGCCAGCTTGAATAGACACATGACACTTGAGAAGCATGTGCCGTCCATTGTGAAATCTCCTTGTTTCCACCTTCAGAATACTGCCAGGAACAAGCACTTTATCCCTCAAGCGGACTTCTTGATTACTAACTATACCCTGAGATTGTCTCATCTGGACTAGTTCAGTGTCCTTTACCTGAGACTTCGTAACTCTGAAAATGACTTTCAGAAGCTACCCTAAAATTTTGCTAGCAGGCTACATCACATTGCAGTCATATTACACAAGTACTGCAGAACTTGCAGTAAGCGGCAACATAGTAGTGCAGCGGTTAGAGTTATTGCCTCACAGCGAGAGGTTCTCCGGTTCGATTCTCGGCTGTGGTGCTTTTTCTGTGGAGTCTACATATCCTCCCTGCATTTGTATGGGTTGCCTCCAGGTGCTCTGCTTTCCTCCCACATTCTAAAGACAGGTTTCTGGAGCATTTCTCCCTGAGCCTCCAATGAAAATGAGCTCTGTCCCAGTTGGACTTTCTTGGTAAACAAATGTTAAAATAAAATTAAATAAATAAATCCCTCAGATATCATATAATCTATAAAGTCTTAGTGGAAGGGTACCCATCCATGCATGACATGGGTTCCACCTTCCTAAAGGAACTTACTGACCTTTTTAGGCCAGCATGATCATAGGATCATAAGTGATTACTAGGCTATCTACCCAGAGGCCATTTTAAGCCTGGCTGTTTCAACCCAATGTAATACTATAGAGGTACCAGTCAATACCTAAGATTGCATTTAGTGATGACTGTTCATGTCCTGTAGGGTTGTAGGTGCTATCCCTGGTAAGAATTTACAGTTCCCCATCCACTCATCCAGGTTCCTCTTGAACAGTGTCATAGAGGTGCTCTGTTTCACATGAATTGGTAGCTTCTTCCAAAGACATGGCAGTTGTTGGGAGATAAATCTGTCCTTCCAGCATGTCCTATTTAAGTCACAGGCCATATTTAAGTCCCTGGAATGGGTAGCCCTAGACCCATTTGATTTATGGATATGCAGTACGTTCATTAGGTTTGGGTCTTGGGTTGCTCTGTAGGCCGGGCATAAGTCTCCCCTAAGAAGTCAATATGATACAGAGTATAGTGACGGATTTTAGTCTGTTTGTTTAAGGCAGATGATGGAGGCCCCTGATCTTCTTTGTTAGAAACCTCTGAGGTGTCTTTAATTGCTGTAGGTGCTTAGTACAGTACATACCAAATGGGACGTTATACTCAATTGTGTTCCGGATAAGTGCTGAGTATAGGGGGGTTATAACTTCTTTTGCTCTCGAGGTAATGCCTTTACTAATCAAGTGAGCCACATGAAAAGCTTTCCTTACAATGGTAGACATGTGGTAGTCAAAGTTAGGGCAACGGTCAACCTGTGATCCCAGGTCCCTTACCACTTCATGGGTACTTAGGGTATTGTTATTGATTTGATAGCGTGAAGGGACATTTTTTGTGCTGAAGGAAATGATGACGCATTTCTTTGCATTCAGTTTGAGACCGCGACTAATACACATGGTGTTGGTCTGTGTGAGACCATCCTGGAGTATACTGACATCATTTGGGGATTCAATGATTGCACCTATTTTGCAGTGGTCTGCAAACTTGGTCAGCCACAACCCTTTAGTTTTGAAATGAACTTCTGAGAAGTAAATACCAAACATTAGGGGGCCCAGCACTGAGTTGTGTGGTACTCCACTGGTAAGAGGTCTGCTGGTTGATGTGGAGTCACTCACTTTGAAAATGTTTGTCTGGTTTGTGAGACAGTTGGCAACCCATCTTGCAATGAAGGGGTTTACATTCAGTTTGCTAAGTTTATCGGTAATGCTTGACTGTAGGATTGTGTCGAAAGCCTTTGCCAAGTTGAGGTATGCTGTGTGCACAGATTTGCCCTCATTAATGGCCTTGGTCAAACTTTCAAAGAAATCCACCAGATTTAACAGCAGGCTCTGCCCTTCATGAAGCTGAATTGGGTAGGATATAGGGTTTAGAGGTCACCTCTGTCTTTATGAGGTCCATAATGATACATTCCATGGCCTTACAGATGTGACTGATCAGGCTTATGGGTGTGTTACTAGGCCACCTTTGTGGAGGGGAATAACTCTAGCTGTTCTCCATTCTATAAGAACAAAGCCTGTTATTAGGCTATGATTGAAAAGGGTACTTAGTGATGATGCTAGTTCATGTTTTAGCCTGTTTAGAAGACAGTCTGGGATGTCATCTGGTCCCATAGAGGCCATGTTCTTTGCTTTGGACAGTGCTTTGAGGACTTGCTCTTCAGATATATAAGGAGGGGGAGGGGGTTTGGGGGAGGGTTTGTTGTAAGTTAGGAGGGGATAAGGGAGTGAAATTTTCACCAGACCTATCCGCTAGCAGGTTTGCTACCTCTGTAGGGTCAGTGTGTGTGATACCCTGGCCACCAGTTCTGCACATGCATGTGTCCTGCGCTTTAGGTTATGTACATAGCTGTAAATTACCTTATGGTTATCCTTGGCAGTACTTGTTAGGTTTCTCTCAAAGGATCCCTTGGAGGATCACTGCACTTAGCCTTGCAGAAACTGCTGAGGGTCCATATATGTGTTTAAACTTATCTGTTTTTTACTAATTTCCTTATCAAACCCTGAATCTTAGGAGCTTGCTAACAAGATGACTGTGGGAATGTCTTAATCTGGACAGCTTCCTCAGATCACAAAAGACCTACCGGTTTTATCTGGCATCTTTTGACAGTAGAGTGGATCAGTATTCCTGTTTTTATATCTTGACTTCTTTTCTTTTATTTGTTTATTCACATCCGCTATTGCATATTTTACGTTAATCACCATGCTTTTCTATTATTAGGGGAAGAAGCTATGGTTTGGGGGTATTTTCACTGCTAAAAGATGGGTTAAAGTTCTTGCTTAATTATCTAAATCTAAATGCACAGTTTATGGAACAAGTTATTCTGTGTTAAACAATGTAGGTGCATATATTAAGAACTCACTAGTATTTTATGCAAAATGACAAATACATATACTGACTAGACTACTAAGAGTTGACCTGCGTCTGGCATACAAGACATCCTCTGACCTAATAACGATGGATTTACTACACATTAATAAGTCAAATGGCATCAGAAACACTTAGTCTGGGGATATAACCCTCTTCCACAACATCAACAGAATGATTTGTAGGGACAGATATATCTCACAGAGGATATGGCTGCTCTGGACATCCATCCACATAAAACAAAGCTCATCCCTGTGCATATTCAAGTGCAACTTGGATCTGAAGAAGGGAAAAAGAAAATTTACCTTAGGACTTTTCCTGTACTACTAATGGACAGGGACCACTCCTAAATGCTTTATCCCATGCACGGATCCCCACAAATTATCTATGATACGATCCCAGTTTTTCTCTTTAGGGGCAACATATAATTAGTGACCAAGGGATGAGTAAGGCCAATCTACAAACAAATGAGCTAGGTTAACTGAAGCACCAAAAAGGAGATTGGCTAGCCTTAAAATGGTCCACAAGGGCAGCTAGTTTGGAATTTACCCTATGAACCTACGAACCTAACATACCAATCTTCAAAATATTGTAACAGTTCTTTGCCTTCACTCTGGAAGGTATCTTTCATTGGCAGAAATGCAGTTTTTACTTTATAATCATTCAAAAAAGTGAGGGCTACCATTTTTTTTGTTTACTGACAATTGAAATTTTGACCATTTTCCATACAGTGGTGCTAATCATAAATTCTGCACCTTCCTCCACACAATTTGACTAAAAGAGACACCCTTTTGGTGTAGCACCATTTATGTTTTGTCTAAGTTTTCATTGCTGTGATCTTGACCTTTTGCACAAGACATACTGAACACTGCTGGATGTAAACTGCTTAGAACATATCAAACACACATTGCCATAAGTAATTAAAATCCTTCAGTGACATTTAGTTGTTGTGCTACCGCAATATGTAAAGAAGTTGTGTGTTATACAACTGATGGCATATGTTCCCTTTCATCATGAACATGCTGTACATTAGCCATACTGAAGCACTACCTAGATCTTTGAGATTTTCATAGGTGTTTACTTTATTTGGTGCAGTTGACATAAGCAGTGTATGAGTGACATCAGCTGTATCAGACATCTCCCTGTGATGACTGTATTATCCCTTAATGGAAAGTCCTCTACAACTAAACTGTGTAATGAAACCTCACTGGCCGTACTTCTTATTTAATTTCCTTTTACAAACCCTGTTAACCTGCTGAAGCATGTTTTTCCTACTAGGTAAACCACACTAGATTCAGCACATGTAGTAGCCAGCACATTATCAACTATTAAACAAGGCGTTTTCCATTGATACAGCTGCTCTTTGCTATATATCAGTGCATACCTTGTATCTTTCCACCTCATTCACATCACTAGAGTGGTGGTGTAATGTTGTTTTTCACATTTCCTCATCAAGTGCCATATTCACAGTGACTACTTTCCTTTTGCAACAGTTGACAAACCTATTTCTGCAGCACCAGTATTTTCTGATTTTCTTCCTCCTTTCTAAGTAATATATAAAGCCATCCACTATTAATACCTTCTTCCCTTCTTATGATAATGTGGCTTCATACATGCTTCCTATGTTATCAGAACAGAACCTCGTGACTTCTGCCATAGCATAAGCATTTAAGCATTTGCTGAATAAACAGCAAGTTCTCCTACTGGTTTTCGTCTCACAATCATTATGGTTTCATGTTATGGACTTTGGAATCTCTGAATAACGAAGACCAGAGGATCAAAGTTTTGAAATCTCGAACCAAGAAAAAATAAACCCCCAAAAGTTAAAAACTACTAATTTCATGTCTTTGCAAGGGGGCAAGCCCCCTTGCACCCCCTGCTACTTAAATATACCAACACCAAGATCGCACTACAGTGAAGAGAATGGTAAAGCTCCCATTCCACACTGTACGGCGATCTCCACTGAAAGGTTCGAGATTTCAAAACTTTGATGCTCTGGTCTTTGTTATTCATAGGCTAGATGTTTTGAAATTTCGAGTATCAAAAGTGCATATATATATATATATATATATATATATATATATATTTATATACACACACATATATATATATATGTGTGTATATATATATATATATATATATATATATATATATATATATATATATGTGTGTGTGTGTGTGTGTGTGACACCAGTGAAATACTACCAGTCCAGCATCTGTAATTTTGGAAATAATCATATGTCATTTGTGAATAGTAATATGATTCATACGCTTGTCCTACAAATGTAAGACAAGTGTATGTTATGTACTGAGCTTCAAGAATGTAACCACAGTGTACCCTACTGGAAAAGAACAGAAATGTATATAAACTATACACCTGTGCAAATGTATGTTTTAATAGTAAAAGCTGGAACATACAGAGTTATATGTAGAGCTACTTGGGCAGGGACACGAAGCACTGGTTGGACAGAGAGGGTACTGGAGGTCTTAGCTTGGCTACTCAGCTGAAATCTTAACCCTATAGCTGTGTCAGTGGGGAGTCTTAATGGGGATCTGGAGAAAGAGGGAGAAACCAGCCCCAGACTGACTGTGCTCTATGTGTGCTCTTAAGAGAAATTGTACTTTACTGTGTGTGTACTTGTCATCCTCCCAATGTGTACGTCCCTCACTTGTGCTAGTGGCGAAGATTGAGGCTCTTTGATTACTGGGCCAGTGCAGGGGTGTCACATATTAATTGGTTAGCAGTGGTGGGATATCCACATCACATATTAATTGGTTGATAGTGGTGAGACAGCCACATCACATATTAAATGGCTTGCAGTTGTGTAGATATTGAATTCCTGACGCTGTGTACTGTGGTCACTGAAGGTGTTTGTACTCTCAATCAGCCATGCAGTGAACATTCAGAGTTTATGTCACAATTGTTTTATTTTTTTTTTTTTGTTAGGGAGAGCAAGCAAGCATGTCAACAGAGGAGTATGGCAGGCTGACAAGGAGCCAGTTGGCTGAGATGTGCCAGGCTAAAGGACTGGTGCATGCCAACCTGACTAAAGCAGACATGATTGCAGCTTTAGTCACAGCTTCATCACAGAATAGCAACCAGGAGGACAATCAGTCTGGCTGTGGAAATGGACAACTCTCAGAAAATAGACAGCTCAACCTTTCCATAGAGGACTTAAAAATCCATCTGGAGTTAAACAGACTTGAGGTAGAGGCCAAGCATTTGGAAATAGAGCCAGCAGAAAGACTGCGGCATCTAGAGACTGAGGAAAATGAGAAACTGCAATGTCTAAAGACAGAGGAAAATTAGAAACTGTGACATCTACAGACTGAGGAGAATTAGATGCAGAGGCAACATGAAAAGGAGATGCTGACTCTTTGCCAGAGTCATGGAGGTAATGGGGAAGGGAGTAACTGAACCCCAGAAGCAACAACGGTCAGTAAATTTCTTCCACAATTTACAGAGGGTGATAATTTTGATAGTTTCATTCATATGTTTGAGAGGGTATGTAAACAATATAATGTTGACCAACAGCTCTGGGTATGGTTCCTGACCCCTTACTCCATGGTAAAGCTGTAACTGTTGTCTCCAAATTGTCTGATACTGATTGTTTAAATTATAATGTTGTAAAGAACTGTTTGCTAGTGTGGAACTAAGCAGTTATTTTTATAGGTAGGTGAGTGGATGTCAGGTCACCACTTTTGAAGGGCTGCCAGACTTTTGGTGAGGGAACAAGCCCTTAGCACTTTGCCTGAGGACATAAGAATCCGGTTAGCTGATAGACAATGCACTACTGCAGATGAGTTGGGGAAGAAGGGAGACCTATACCTAGGAAGAAGGGCATCACTGCACAGGAAAGGGACACCCAGTGCTATTCATGGGTCTAAGGGAACCCATGGTGGGCAGCCCAGACTCCCCAACTGAGTCCACCAGTAGCAAGGGAGGCCACTAGTCCAGCTACACGTCCATGACCAAGGGTTAAATGTTTTAAAAGCAACCAGTGGGGCCATGTAGCATATAGATGCCCACAGAGGCAAGGTGGGGAACAAAAAGTGGGAATGACAAAATGCCAACAGCAGGTTGTCTTGAGACAACAAGGGTACCAAACTACGACAAGAGGTTATATCCTATCTTAGTGAATGGGAAAGAGGGGATGACTAACAGAGACACAGCCTCTGACCTAACCATTGTGAATCCTGTTTACAGAGGAGCACTACTTGCCTGGGCAGTCTACTCCAGTCAGAGCTTTAGGAGGGACCCCATTCCAGATACCTTTGGCTAGGTTTCACCTTGACTGGGAGTGTGGAAAAGGAAGCTAGCAATTAAGTGTGTTTGAGGATATTCCTGCAGATGTCCTGATAGACAATGACTTTGAAAATGCAGTACTGTGTGAGCATACAGTTACATGCAGTCAGGCTTGGAGACAAGCATGTGGGTCTGGTAGCCTGGGGGAGACCCAGACAGACCGCACACTTGCAGCCAGGACTGGTGAGATGGTTACTTCAGAGAGGGAGCTACCTTGTAGCAGTGAGACTGAAGGTGAGCCACAGCTGTTTGTGGGTACTGATGTTCCCTTGGACAGAATGACTGCAAGGGCAGAGGTGAGAAGTAGTATCCAGGCTTACAGTAAGGCACCGCTGTCAGAGGATGTCAGACTTCCTGTGGAAGGGGAGCTGGGAAGGGTTACAAAGAGAGAGTTGAGACAGGCCCAGCTCTCAGACCTTACATTACAAAGCCTGAGAGAGGTAGCTAGTGAGGCATCTGATTCTCAAGGGACAGGAGAATCTGTACACTGGGACAAAAGGTTACTGTATAGAGAGTGGACCACTGAGGGAGGGCTAGAGAGTGAGAGAATACAGCAGTTGGTAGTGCCCAGAGCCTACTGTCTAGCACTTCTAGCCATAGCCTGTGATATTCCCTTTGCAGGTCATATGGGCATAAAATGTACAGAGAGATGTATTATGCAGAACTTTTATTGGCCTGGGATTTCCAGAGATGTAACAGGGTACTGCAGGACCTATGAGCAGTGCCAAAAGGTAGGCAAGGCAAGAGACAAGGTGGAAGCTCCTTCGATGCCTTTGCCTGTGATTGAGGAGCCATTTCAGAGGGTAGCTATGGATATTGTGGGTCCTCTGAATACCCCAAGTTCCACAAGCAAAAAGTATATCCTAGTGGTAGTAGATTATGCTACCAGATAAACTGAGGCTGTGACTCTGTCCTCCATTAAGGCAGAAAAGGTGCAAATGCTTTGTTAGAGATTTTCAGCAGGGTAGGTTCCCCAAAATAAATACTGACTGACAGAGGTGTCAATTTCATGTCAGACCTGCTGGCTTGTCTGTGGAAGTACTGTGGGTGTGAAGCACCTAAAGACCACCCCATACCAACTCCAGACTAATGGTCTTGTTGAGAGGTTAAACTCTATACGCAAGATGATGCTACAGGCATTTGCAGACCAGTTTAAGAGGGAGTGGGACAGATATTTGCCCCATCTGTTGTTTACTTACAGAAAGTGCCCCAGGAATCCACAGGTTTTTCAACCTTTGAGTTGCTGTATGGGCATAGGATGAGGGGACCTCCAGATTTGATTTAAGATGAGTGGGAGGGTGAGTGTGAATCCCACAAGGAGTCTGTTGTGGCATATGTCCTAAACCTCAGGACAAGGCTCAGGGAACTCATGAGCTTGGCCCTGAAGAACCTGGCAGAAGCCCAATGGCAGAAAAAGGTCTGGTATGACAGGAATGCTTGAGCTAGATAGTATTCTGTAGGGCAGCAGGTAATGGTTCTCACTCCTGTCAGATACAACAAGCTGCAGGCAGCTTGGGAGGGACCCTGCAAGGTGTTAAGGAAGGTCAGTGATGTTAGCTACATGGTAGAACTGCTAGGCAAGAGCCAGGGGCACCAATTGTACCATGTTAACATGATGAAACCTTACCATGACAGGGATGCTGTGGTGCTAAATATTTGCGGTATAAGGCAGGAGGAGTCTGAGGGGGATCTATGGCTACAGGGAGCCAGCCAGGAAAATCCCAAATTACTGTGGTGCAGCCTAGGGTTGCAGGCATATGATGGGGCAGTGCAGCACAAGGCAGCTAGAATCTCAAGGCAAGGAATGGGGTAAGGTATTCCCCAAGTAGGCTCAAGCCTCTCAAGCAACAGTTCTCAAGAGTTACTTGAAAAACTAGCTTGAGTTTTCAGGGGTGGAGAAATGTGGCATCAGGGAAATACTGCCAGTCCAGATATCTGGAATTTTGTAAATAATTATATGTCACTTGAAAATACTGGCCCAATAATCAAGGCACCTAAATCATCATCAATAGCACCAGTGAGGGATGTACACATTGGGAGGATGACAAGTACACCCACAGTAAAGTACAATTTCCCTTAAGAGAACACACAGAGATCACAGTCAGTCTGTGGCTGGTTTCTCCCTCTTTCTCCAGATCCCAAATAAGACTCCTCAGTAGCACAACTATAGGGTTTAGATCTCAGCTGAGAGGCCAAGCTAACAACTCTAACACTCTCTCTCCAACCATTGCTTTGTGTCCCTGCCCATCTAGTTGACAAACACACACTTTGAGATTTGATTTATACACAAACACAAACACATACCTGGGAAAGGCTGGCACAGGTTTACTAGCTATGTACCCTTCTGCCCAGACTATAAGGTAGTACCAGCTGGCACCAGCCACTACTTATCAACTACTATAAGGCCCTTACCAAAGGGTGTCCAATCCTACTGTGTAATGTTACTATTATCCAAATGGTAAGTGTCACCAAGACTTTCAAGTTTATTTAGGAGTGGCCTGTACAGTGTCACCAAATACATATGCAAGTACTCTAAGAGCTTAAATATTTTTAAACAAACCAGCCACAATTAAAAGGTTTAAATATATTTAATAATAAATAATAAAAGAACAAGACAATACTCCATTAACACAGTACCTACAGAGTTCAGAATCACAGGAACTATTAAAAAAACACAGAGAAAGTAAAAAACACCAACTGCAGAAGAATAAAATCCAAAATTGTTTAATACTCCAGTGCCTCAGCTAGCAAGTCTTTCACAGAGTTCTGTGAAAGGCTTGCTAGCCAAGG